>NC_090756.1:57828202-57833202 GCF_036898095.1 Palaemon carinicauda
CTAAAATTTAAATGTGGTCTACGTACAGTGCACATCGCATTTCATGTGCTGACAGATGAATGTGAGAATTGCAAAACTAGATCTAGAATCCGGATGTGGATCCAGATTATCTCCAAAATTTAATGGGGTCGTCCATGATCTAAGATCTGTCTGTGGTGGAAGTTTAGTCAAAATATGTCCAGTAGTTTGGACGTAATCCTGTCCACAGTTAGACAGATACACAGACAAATAAATGAATAAATAGATATACCCACTTGATTTTATGGCCTCGTTGGTGGAAGTAAAAATGAAATGCAAAAGCATTCCGTGTGAGGCACTCAACATATTCTCATAAGTGTTAGATACAAGATTCACCCAAAAACCGTACATCGATCGACGATTGATTGCATTACAAAAGAAGCTTACATTTAGGAGCAGATTGCAAACAGTATTGACTCCGACGGTCGCGTTCCAACGCCCCTAGTATTTCGTCCCTTATTCTGCCCTTGACTAAGGTGCCTTTGCTTCACGAAAGTGATTAATGCATCACGTGCAGGATGTTGCTAAAGTAACAATTGGGTGTATCAACATTCTGAACGCCAACAGTTTCTCTCCCGAATGTGTATCACATGTCATATGTTCTTGGGGGTTTGGGGGGGGGGGGGGGGGGTAACGCTTAAAATAATGGGGTTTTGATTATTGTTCTGGTGAGGTGTGTATTATTGTTTAATTTCGATGGGGAAGTCATTCGATTGAAGGAAACAGATTTATGAATTCAAAGGTATTGCCATAACGCGCGCAAACACACACACACACACATACACACACACACACACACACACACACACACACACACAACACATTAATATATATATATTATATATTATATTATATATATATATATTTATATATATATATATATATATATAAATATATATATAAATATATATATAATATTATATATATATATATATATATATATATATATATATAATATATATACATATATATATATATACTATATATATATATATATATAATTTATATATATATATATATATAATTATATATATATATATATAATAATATATATACAATCAATATATATTATAACCATTATAATAAATATACAGTATATAAATATATAAATCTATATATTAGGTATTATATATCTATATCTATATATAATATATTATAATATATATATATATATATACATATATATATATATATATATATATATATATATATATATTATATATATATGTTTGCATATACGCTATATATATTAATATATATATATATATATATATATATACATATATATATATATATATATATATATATATATATATTTATATATTATATATATATATATTTTTGCATATACGTATATATATATATATATATATACTATATATATATATATATATATATGTTTGCATATATGTATATTATATATATATATATATATATAAATATATATATATATATATATATATATATATATACAGATAATATATATATTATATATTATATATATATATATATATATATTATGATATATATATATATATTAATATTATATATATATATTATATATATATATATTATATATATATATATATATATGTGTGTGTGTGTGTGTGTGTGTGTGTGTGTGTGTGTGTGTTTGTTAGAGAGAGAGAGAGAGAGAGAGAGAGAGAGAGAGAGAGAGAGGAGAGAGATGAGAGAGAGAGAGAGAGAGAGAGAGAGAGAGAGAGAATTTCATGGTATTGAAAACGGGTTAAACTCTACACCAGATGTCTATATGAAGGCTCTATACTTACAGCTTGTAAAAAGTTAGATGCAAAAGACCTGGAAAATTACCGCCCTATAGGTTTACTCTCCGTATTGTATTAAATACTTACAAAGATCATATTAGGCAGAATAAAAAAGACAGTTAAACTTTAATCAAACGAAAGAGAAAGAAGGCTTTAGAATCAGGTATCACAACAACTGACCATATACATGTCAATGACCATCTAATGGAAAAATCAACGGTGTATGACTAACCACTTGTTTGAATTTACAGACTGAGAGAGCTTTTGATTCATTCAAAATACCAGCAGTAAGGAAGCCATTAAAAAACAAGGAATAGAAGTATATTATGTTAGATCACTTCCTAAACAAGAAGTACAGCAATCCTAAAGCTACATAAAGATAGAAAAATCTAATTGAGAAAAGGATTTAGACAGGCAAACCCTATCTCTCCTAAATTATTCAAATCATAATTAGAGAACATTTATAGAGAATTTAGATTGGAAAAAATGTGGTAATTAATAATAGTTGGGAATATCTTCACAACATAAGATTCGCTGATGGGCATAATGTAGTTGTGTTTAGTGAATCATGGGTGGAATTACAAAAAATGACAGTTTTGAATAGAGAAGGCTGAAATGTAGGGAATGAAAATTAATATGAATAAAATTAAGATAATGTCCAATGTAAATACAGAGAACCAACAAAGAAGAGTTATGGACGAGCCTCTGGAGATTGTTAATGAAGACACATACTAAGGACAGGGAGTAAGAGTTTCCCCAAGACACGAGACTGAAAGTATAAGGAGGATAAGCATAGGATGGATAGCATTTAACAGACACAATGAGATTATGAAAGTAAATGCCATTTCCTCTAAAAGGAAAAGTATTTAATGTGATGGTCATATCTGTATTAACTCATGCATTAGAAAGATGGAGCCTTGATAAAGTTGTAACTAAAGCTAGTCACAACTCGAAAAGCTATGGAAGAAATAATGATGGGAATATCACTAAGAGACAGAAAAAAGAGCAACATGGATACAAGTACCAACTAAAGTAGAGTGAATTCTAACAACTTGTAAGAAAAAGAAATGGACATGAACAGAAATATAAGAAGGGTGACACACAACCAGAAGAAAGAGAAGACGATGAATCGACAAACTGAGGAAGTTTAAGGAAGTGGACTAGCCAAGAAAGATCATAAACAGACCCAATTGGGAGGAAAAGTGTGAGGCCTTTGTTCTACAGTGGACTAGTCAAGCATAATATATATATATATATATATATATATATATATAATATATATATATATATATATATATATATATATACATATATATATATATATATATATATATAGTATATATATATATATATATATATATATATATATATATATACCAATATCAGTATTTTCCCCATCATGGAATTTCACCACAGCCATCCTTCGAAACCTATGGCTCCTCCCCCCATCTCTTTCTATCCATTATGTATGTTTCAGAGTGATCAATGTATGTTAATGAAATACGTTGGAGGGAAGGCGCTGGGATCTACATGATTTGACCACATTTCCAGACCTATCTGTAGGTGTAGTTATTTTTTGTTTCTATGTGTCCTATAATTTTCGTCATATTGTTGCTCTCTTCGTTGATATATCTGGCGATTGTTTTTTTTTTTTTTTTTTTTTTTTTTGGAGGGGTGTTATATCATGGGACGTGTGGATAGCATTGTATTTATGAAATAAGTAAGATTAAGAGATGATTATCTTGCGTACATCCCTAAATACAAAATGATAGTATCTCTCTCCTCTCTCTCTCTCTCTCTCTCTCTCTCTCTCTCCATCTCTCTCTCTCTCTCTCTCTTCTTCTTCTTCTTTCTTTGTCCGGTAGAGATACATATGTTTACATAATAATCAGGAACCTCATTACAGCTCTTTCTTACCACGCAAAGGAAAAATTCCCGAAGGCTATTGCACGCTTCGTTGAGGACATAACCCTATGGCCATATCACGCCATCTATCTTCGCATGATCTTCAAACGGTTTGAATAATTAACCAAATGAAGTGATGAACAACTATATCATTCTCTGGTTAAAAGCTTAGAGATTATGAAATGACATGCGTTTATTCATTTGTTTATTTATCTGTTTATCTGTTTGTCTGTAAGCAAGATTACGTCAAACCTTCCTGGATTTTCACCAAATTTTAACAGCGGATAGGTATTTTACATTTAAAAACTACAGTAAAAAAAACAGGAAAATAACTATAGTAGGTGTTGCCAGGCATTTACCGTTTTTAAAACTGATATATTGACATAAATGAGTGATCTTATGGTCATCAACCCGCACAAAAAAATAACAAAGTAGGGTACAAGTTACGGTCCCCTGTATTTTACTGAAATACGACTGAGAACAATACGTTTTTTTTTTTTTTTTAAACAGAATTTCCGATTAAAGTTGCCTTTTTTTCTCAACAGCTGTACTCCATAAGAACCCCATTACATTCTAAAGGTGATACATATGAACAACAAGACTATGATTATATTTGTTAATATACAGAAGATTTATTCACAGTTAACACGAATGAAAGTCATGGTTACGAAAAGACGATATAAGTAACACAATAGCCTTCATTGGGAAAACTTAAACGGCCAGAAAATGAGACAGATTACCCGACTGTACTATTTATGCATATTCATTTACCTCCATTCATTCTAACAGCAAGTAGAAAAACAAGAAAAAAATTCATTACATCCGGCAATGATTAAATCATCTCCCATTTTTATTGGTTTGCGGTGAATTATTATTATTATTATTATTATTATTATTATTATTATTATTATTATTATTATTATTATTATTATTATTATTATCAACTACTAAGATAAAACCCTAGTTGTAAAAGGGGTTAACTACTCAACTGTAATTGTTCAGTTGCCACTCTCCTTTTGGTAAGGATAGAAGACTCCCTTTACCTACATTAAACAGGTCTTCTAGGACACTCCAAGATCAAATTATTGCTTTCTAGTCCTTGAGTAGTGCCATAGCCTCCTTACCATGGTCTTTCACTGTCTTGGTGTAGAGTTCTCATGCTTGAGGGTACACTGAAACACACTATTCCATCTTATTTCTCTCTCTTGTTTTTTAAAGGTTTTATAGTTTATGTATGAAAGATTTATTTTAATATTGTTATTGTTCTTAAAATATTTTATTTTAATTGTTAAT
>NC_090756.1:57838202-57848202 GCF_036898095.1 Palaemon carinicauda
TGTTCAAGGATGATGCAAAATTGCAGAATAAAATGCTGTATTTTACAACATAAAACTCAGCCCAATATTAGCAATATTTTTACGCAGTATGAACAAACAATTTGCATCCACTTATGGAGGATGGCGAGACGTTGCGTTTGTAGCATCAGGGAAAAATCTTTTTCGATGATTATCTATCTCTTCAATCATTTTCCTATATACACCTTCCCGTCCAATTTTCATAATGATTCTTGTATCGGCTCAAAACCAAATCTTAACTTTATTGAAGAAAATATATCTATTTTTTTTTTTCAATTACTGTTCTTATCTTCACAATATAGGCAAATATTTGTTATAGTCACCCCCAAAGTTTTCGGACGAAATAAACCACACCCTCTGATGACCACACAGCAAATCACTTTCTCTCCCACGTTAGCATCTGTCACAATCCATCCCAATACAGTATCTAAACTATACTAACTTATAACCATTTAAAGGGATGTGTTGTAACGCTGTTAAAGCGGGAGACAACATGACTGGCTATGACGTTGTGGCTTATTTTCGCCTGGAATCTCTGCGGTGACTAGTAATAGAGGAATGGTTTTAATAATTTAAAGTGAGATGAGGTTTATTTTTTCTATATTTCTTATTTGCAAAATTTATTCTGTATTCGATTACAGGAAGTTATGTTAGAAGGAACAAAAATAATATTGATAGTAAAATAATATCATATTATATAAGGTAAAAGGCCTATCAAATAATTAAAAAAAAATGCCCTAAAATTTCCCATAACTGGATTTACTTGTGAAACATAACATTTGAAACATCGGTTATTAAACCAGCTCCATAAGCAGTTAAAACTAGATGTAATAAAACAAACCTTGGGATCCTTCAACCTTATTATGACTCCTATGATTATTATTATTTTTATTACTAACTAACATATAAACACTTGTATTCAAGTACAGATTAAATTTTGCAAATAACAAATATCAGCAAAAATAAACCTTATCTCGCTTTCATCACTAAAACCCTTTCCTTATTACTATTAAATTTTCCATACAATCTCATAAGTTCATTTTCGGGGTTAATAGCATATTCATGAATTTCTTTTCTGCCCAGCCATACAGAAAATGAGGTCTTTTACGTACTAGGTTTGAAATTGTGGATTTATACAGTTCATTCAATAAAGGTTCTAATCTCTATGTGTGGAGAGTCGACCTATGTGATATAGGCCTCTGTAATAAAGAATTACGAGTCTCATCATTTTTGAATATTGCATATTCAAATTTAGTTCATATAGTTCATAGTCTGTTATTTGATTGACAAACAATGCAATGAATCTCTCTCTCTCTCTCTCTCTCTCTCTCTCTCTCTCTCTCTCTCTCTCTCTCTCTCTCTCTCTCTCTCTCTCTCTCTCTCTCTCTTTCTTTTCATTAACACAGACATGTCAATAATAAGTACGATGATTTTACGGTTAATATTGTAAAACCACATATATGTAATTAAAAATATGGCATTTTATTGTGATTTCATCAACTGAAAAATAATTTACAAATAGGAGAATATATCCATCCTAAACATTCAAACATAATGAAGTAAACTTTACTTTATTTCTAAAAAAAAAAACATTTCCTCATCTTAAATAAAACCATCTTCGCTCATATATCTTTAGATCTTACAAATAATAAAAATTAACGAAGGTTTTTATTACATCAAAAACCTTCATTACTACAAAATAACATTTCGTTTTTATACCTGAGCATACACACAGGAGGTCATGGCGGTCTCAACGTGAAGGTTCGTTGTATACCATATCAAAAATATCTTCCTACGAGTTTCTCATATCATAAATCCCCATGAAACTTTACCGTTGCGGTAGGATAAGTGCATTATTTTGAGTCTGTATGTAAATGTATATTCGTATTTTCGAGTGTGCACACTTGTTAATTACTGAACTGTAGCATTTTTAATGTGTATGCATATGTGTATTCATTATTTTGGGTGCATATGCCTGTCAATTACTGTGGTGAAGAATTTTGAGCGTGTTTGTGTATGTGTATCCGTGGCTCAGAGTGTGTACAATTGTAAATTTGTGAGTAGTGTATCCTTTTTTAGCTGATAGGAGAGAAGAATGAAGGCAACTAGCAAGCTAGACATGGCAAAAAATAGTTTGGAAAGTTAAGTATCAGTAAGAATAGTGTAAAGTGGTCTATCTACAATTCTATATATATATATATATATATATATATATATATATATATATATATATATATATATATATATATATATATATATATATATATATATATATATATATATATATATATATATATATATATATATATATATATATATATATATATATATATATATATATATATATATATATATAGATGTACATTTTTTTTCTTATTAGGTTTTATATTTATTATCTTAAATTATACTTTCATAATAAATTCTCCTAATTTACATTTCCTGTAAGCTTATTGTATTTCTTCAAACTGATTTAACATAAGTGTATATGTCTCTCTCAGTAGTGCTGCTTGATATAAAACAAAACAGGATACTTACTTGTTTGTTTCCATAATAGCGGTCGTTCAATAGAGTATCATTTGCTGAAAGAAAAAGTAGAGAGCTCATTTATTCAAAAGCAATAAGCTCTTTTTAGCTACATAAAAGTTTGAACGTAAATAGGGTAATTTGATCAACATTTTATTAAACAAGTCTTTTATGTTTGACCTATCACTGATTACCGAAGTTTGCATAAAACTGTTTCAATCTATACATATAGATTAATGGAGTATGCAAGAAAATTAGTAATAATTTTCCCATTTGTGTGCAGCACAAGAAATGTGCAATTTGCTTGAAATGCAGAAAGTTAAGGTAGGAAGAATGCAGGCAAACGATATGAAAATCAAGTTATAAAGTAATTGAAAGGTAACAAAAAAATGGTTAACAAAGAAACCATGCAAGTTGCAAGTCAAGTTGCAAATCTATGTAAGGTGGAAGTAAATAACCTGTTAAATAAAAATGCATAACAATTAGGAAGCATGTTACTATGCAAATGAAAAATAAATTTGAAAGTGAACCTTTTAGGCAAGATAAAAAATTATCCAGATAACAGGAATCTCAGAAGACACGGCACGCAGAGTAAATCGACATACCAGAGCAATTGATTTTAACCATTTCTTGACATTCTACACTATTAAAACTATACATTTCTTGACATTTTTTTTACTATAAAAACTATATGCTTCACAAATATATATTTTATGTGACCAACAAATCGTCCTCTTACGTATCATTTAACCATCAGGAATGATAAATTGAAAATTTGAGTTAGCGTTAAAGAAAAGGGGGAGTTAAATGTGATGGCTAAAAAAAAAAAAAAAAGCAGCTTAGGTCGGAGGATCACATGTATCCCGGTTTACATTATAGAAAGGTAAATATACAGTAGTTCTACCTGGTTCCACAAATGCAGCTTCTGCATAAGTAGAATTAATTACTTGGAAAATCCTGGCAGTTATTTTGGAAGAGAGTTAAGGATATAAGACAAAGTTACAGTCTTTAAGTATGTTTCCTTATTTCCTTTCCTGACTGGACTGTTTTCCCTGGTCGAACCATTCGGCTTATAAAATACTGATTTTCCAGCTATAGCAAGTAATAATAATAATGATAATAATAATAATAATAATAATAATAATAATAATAATAATAATAATAATAATAATGATGATGATGATGATGATGATGATGATGATGATAATATTAATTTATTCAGAATTGCATTTTCCCCATATTTGTTTTCATGGTTGTTTATTTTAATATATCTTATTACATTTTAGTATATTCTATCCTAATTTATATACTTTTCTAAACTACATTTATACCTAACGAACAATCGTATCTCTACTTAATGGTAAATAAGAATCAGTATAATAATTTTCCATCAATTTTGTAAAGAATTTAAAAAAAAATTGATTGACTATTAAAGTAATGAAGATGGTCAGAATTTGACATTATTGATTTTTCCTGAACTGCTCAAATGAATAGTTCTGATGGAAAGGTTAAACACAGGCTCACCTTAAAAAGACCACTGAAATAAAGAAATCATTCTCAACATCATTATGGGGTTCAGATAGGATTGAATTTCTGTGCACTTATATTACAGTTAACTTAAGTTCAAAATTACTTTGAACTTTTTGGCTACATATTACCTCTTATGTCTGCATCAGGGTCGATCTAGGAATAGCATAGAGGTGGTGAACTATTTATCAGTCTATTGAATAATCGATCATTCAGTATAAAAATTTATGAATCTATAGATTAAAAATAAACATTAAATACCTCATAATGAAAGCCATGACCATTTACAATACTTGTATAAGTGGGTTGTCGTTACACCTCCATTTTTTTCTTCTCTTTGTAATATTCCTATCCTTCATTTATCCGTATTTACTATTCATTCGTGATATTTACTGTGCCTAATAATATGTCCGTTCATGGTCAACACAAGCGCGCTGGTTCGTTGTCGCTACCAATTGTCTCTGGATTAGTTCTCTATTTATAAACTGGGAATCTATTCTCTATCGATTAACTGAGAATTGATTCTCAATCGATCAACTAAGAATCCATCATCTATCAATCACCTGGGGACTCATTCTCTATCATTCAACTGGGGATTAATTCCCTATCGATCCTCTGGAATCAATTCTCTATCGATCAACTTGGAATTAATTCTCAATTGATCAACTAGGAATCAATCATCTATCATTCAACTGGGGATTAATGCTCTATCTTCTATCGATCAACAGGGAATCAATTCTCTATCGATCAACTGGAAATTAATTCTCTAGAGATCAACTAGGAATCAATAATCTATCAATCAACTGGGGATTGATTATATATTGATCAACTGGGAATCAATTCTCTATCGATCAACTGGGAATTAATTCTCATCGATCAAAAGGGAATCAATTTTCTATCGACCAACTGGAAATTAATTTTCTAGCGATCAACTAAGAATCAATAATCTATCAATCAACTGGGGATTGATTCTCTATCATTCAACTGGCGATTAATTTTATATTGATCAACTGGGAATCAATTTTCTATCGATCAACTGGGAATTAATTCTCAATCGATCACCGAAGAATCAATCATCTATCAATGAACTGGGGATCGATTCTCTATCATTCAACTGGGGATCGATTCTCTATCATTCAACTGGGGAACTGGGAATCAAGTTTCTATCGATCAACTTGGAATTAATTCTATATCGATCAAATGGGATTTAATTCTCTATTGATCAACTGGGAATTAACTGTCTATCAATTAACTGGGAATCAATTCTCTTTATCAACAGGGAATTAATTCTCTTTCGATCAACAAGGGATTAATTCTATATCTATTAACTGGGAATTAGTTCTCTTATTATTAATTTGGAATTTATTCTCTCTCGTTAAACTGGGGTTTAGTCCTCTATCAACTGGGAATTGATTCTCTATTGATCAACCAGGGATTAATTCTCTATCCATCAACTGAGTATTAATTTTGTATATATCAACTAGAATTAATTATCTATCTATCAACTGGGAATTAATTATCTATCGAATAACTGGGAATCAATTCTCTATTGATCATCTGGGGATTAATTCTCTATCTATCAGCTGTTGATTAATTCTTTATCGATAAACTGGGGATTATTTTTCTATCAATCGACTGGTGATTAGCTCCCTATAAATCAAATAGAAATTATTTCTTTACTAACCAGCCGGGAGTTAATTCTCTATCGATCAACTGGGAGTTAATTCTCTATCGAGCAACTGGGAGTTAATTCTCTATCGATCAACTGGTAGTTAATTCACTATTGACCAACTGGGAATTAATTTGCTTGCGATCAACTTGGAATTCCTTGAGTATTGATCAAATGGGAATTAATTCTCTATCAATCAACTATGGAATAATTTTCTATATACCATTTGGGAATTAAATCTATACCAAACAGCTGGGAGTTGATTCTATATTGATCAACTGGGGATTAATTTTCTATCAATCCATGGAGTATTTATTTTCTATCGATCAACTGGGCATTAATTCTCCATCGATCATTATCATCATCTCCTTCTACGCCTATTCACGCAGTGGGCATCAGTTAGTTTTCACCAGTCATCTCTATCTTGATCTTTTAAATCAATACTTCTGCAATCGTCTTCTCATATCTAAAGCTTCATAGACCTCAGTCATATAGGTTTGGATCTTCCAATTCTTCTAGTAACTTGTGGAGCCCAATTGAAAGTTTGGTAAACCAATCTCTCTTGTGGAGTATGAAGAGCATGTCCAAACCATATCCATCTGTCCCTCACCATGATCCTATCCATATATGGTACTCGAGTAATCTCTCTTATAGTTTCATTTCTATTCATATCCTACTAATTAACTCCTAATATTCTTCCCAGGGCTTTGTTCTTAAATCAAGAAAATCTGTTGGATATTGATTGTTTCAATGTCATACCACGACTCATGTCTATACAGTAACACCGATCTCACTAAACTGATATATAGTCGGATTATTATGTGTAACTTCAGGCGACTAGATTTCTAAATTTTATTTATCAGAGATTATGGTTCCTAGATATGTAAATGATTACACCTCATTAATCCTTTCTCCCTCCTATGATAGTTCATCTTCCATTGCGTATTCCGTTCCCATCATCTCTGTCTTTCTTCTATCTGTCTTGAGCCCAACCTCCTGAGATATTTCATGTATTTTGGTAAACAAGGATTGTAAACCCTGTGGTGTTCAGCTAATAAGGACAGTGTCATCAGCATACTCTAGGTCAGCTAATTTCCTAATACCAATCCAGTTCAATCCTTCTCCACCATCTCCAACTGTTTTATACATTACAAAATCCACGAGGAGGATAAACATAGGTGACAACGCATTCCCCTGGGGTACTCCGCTATTCACTGATAATTCATTTGATAGGACTCCACAAACATTAACTTGGCACTTATAATGCTCATGAACAGACTTAGTTAAATTTATATATTTAAGAAGAACTCGATAATAACGTAGTACTCTGCACAAAATTGGCTGATGCACACTATCAAAGGCTTCTTCATATTCCACAAATACCGTCAACAGTGGATTCATGTATTCGACACATTGCTATACAATTTGTCTTAAAATGAAAATTTTGTCAGTACAACTTCTATCTTTTCTAAATCTTGCTTTTCCATCTCTCAGCTTTTCATCAAACTTTCTCTCCAGCCTTTGTAAAATAAGCATACTATATATTTTCACGACAAATGAGGTAAGTGTGATATCCCTGTAATTATTACAATCAGTCAACTTTCCTTTTTTCGCCATTTTCACCAACACTCCTAGCTCTTAATTTTCGGCCAATATCATCAGAGCAGTTATTCCAACACATGCAGGGCTTTCCACCTCTTCTAGTATTTTAAGAATAGTATCGACATCAAAGACACTCATTCATGGTCACTTCAAGGTCTTCCTCAGCTTCAGATATATCAATCAAATTATCATTCTCTTTATATCGATTATTTATCTCTAAATTGTTCCATCCAACGGTGCCTTTCTTCATTTCCGGTTGTTATAACAGATCCATCTCTCTTTCGGTTGGGTATAGGCTTTTTCTTCTTTGCCCCTGTGGAGATTTCATCAATAATTCTATGAGCAATTCTTACACCATTGCCACTTCCTGTATCAACTGGGGATTAATTCTCCACCAATCAGCTGCAAGTTAATTATCTATATATATATCGATTAACTTGGGAATAATTCTCTACTAATCAGCTGGGAGTTAATTCTATCCATCAACAGGGGATTAATTCTCTACCATTCAACTGGGAGTTAATTCACTATCATTGAACTAGGGATTATTACTCTATCGGGCATTTGTTGATTAATTCTCTATTGATCAACTATGGATTGATTTTCTATCGATTAGTTGATTATTATATCTCTATCGATAAATATGGAATAAATTCCCTATCGATGTGCTCAGCACCCGCCACCTCCTCTGCTATCTCTCCTTACACCAGTTACTAGTCACACAGAAAGGGTGTGACAGGGTGCACTTCCTCAGAAGGAGGTGCGCCAGGAATTCCTGTGTACAACTGTACATAGGAATTCTCTTTTTTTAATCCATTTTTATTGATGATAGAAATAGAAAAGAACAATGAACTTAGCTATATATATATATATATATATATATATATATATATATATATATATATATATATATATATATATATATATATATATATATGTATACATAATTATTTATATATACATATATATGTATATATATATATATATATATATATATATATATAAATATATATATTTATATATATATATATATATATATATATATATATATATATATATATATATATATATATATATATATATATATATGCTGACTCATGACTCATGTGCATTATTTTATTCAATAAAACATCAAGTCAAACATAAATACACAAACGTTTTTTTTTATAGGAGAGTTTCAGGAATTGTTGTTTCGTGTTTTCGTGTCGCCACGTTTGCAGCCTTGTCAGTCAGCTATCCTTATCTACACGACTGGGTCGTGAAAATAATCATGTGAAGCTATTTTCCTATTGAGAGAGAGAGAGAAAGAGAGAGAGAGAGAGAGAGAGAGAGAGAGAGAGAGAGAGAGAGAGAGAGAGAGAAAAAAATTGGTCAGTAAAGAAAATACATGTAAAGAGCGAGAGAGTAGTTAGAGTAGTGAAAAAAATGTAGGGGTCAAGAAAGTGAGAGAGAGAGAGAGAGATAGGCTAACGAGCCTTTCAGATAAGTGTCTGTCAATCTAACTAAATGTGCTAAATTAATTTTGATTCCTTATCGAAGGATTTATCAGTTATCTCCCTAGAATTATATGTTGATATTTGTTATTAACTAATGTTTAGCTTACTATTATCTTTAATCTGTTAAAAATCACTATTCATATACTTTATATTCACTGTAATGATTGTGTTCAAAAGTGTATTTAGCATATTATTTAATTTTAAACAAGAGATGTATAAAGATTTTGGATTAATTATGATCAAAATTTCAGTTTTATATTTATATAAAATACTTCTATTTGAAAAACATGAATTTGTGTGCGCGCGCGCGCGCGCGCGCGTGTGTGTGTGTGTGTGTGTGTGTATGTGTTCGTAGTGTTTATTATGTTTGTTAGATTAAAAATCTTATTATTTGAATTGCAATAAGAATTTAATAAAATTCACTAATTCAACAGTAATTTTCTAGTTCCACACTTTTTGAATATAAGTTTTCAAAAGAACGTAATTGGTCTATGAATAAGAAATAAGTAGGCGTTTGTACTACCCTTAAAATAACCTTGTTTCAATGGGTCTGAGTCGCGCCCCTTAAGAGAAAAATAGTTCAGTACTGTGGGAAAACGGCTTTTCAATGAGAAATATTATTTCCTCTTCTGTTTCTGATTTTAAGTGTTATTTTACTAACGGTTGTAAGTAGAAAGACAAATAATTATTCTTGATTAACATAGAATGAAGCCAGTTTAGCTTGTTGAATATTTTAGTCTGATATACCATTCAAAATATCTTGAAACTTTAATATCATTGCAATTTATTTATAATTACTTCAGTACCAATTGTTCACGCACTGGATTACGAATAAGGTAAAATTTTTCTGGAACACTTTCCAAAAACTTTTCGTTCACTTTTAATTCACTTTTCATTTTTACGAATATGATTTTTTTTTGGCGGGATTCGGTCCATTCCTTCCAACTATTATCATTTATCGCCAGTTGAGATTTTACTATGAAATGCCATTATAAATTATTCTTTGACCCATTAATATAAACTTTTAGGTCTCCATGGCACCAACACCCCTCTCTGTTTAATTCTCAGAGCTTAATACTTACTTTTTCATTGTCTACTTTTCAGGCCAAAGTTAAGGGCGATCTGATATCTAAGTTTAGCACTAATGACAATAACTAACTCAGGC
>NC_090756.1:57853202-57855702 GCF_036898095.1 Palaemon carinicauda
CTTGCAGCGGGACATCAAAGCTGCTTTGAGGGTGCGATGAAAACGCTCAACCATTCCATTGGCAGCAGGGTTGTAGGCCGTTGTCTGATGTAGGGTGATGCCCAGGAGATTCTCTAAGGATGTCCACAATTAAGAGGTGAAAGTTGTACCCCTGTACGAAGCAATATGCTCATGGATACCAAATCTTGCAATGCATCCTTAGACTAAGGCATATATACATGAGACGGACGTTGCAATTTCCATGGGAATCTCTTCATGGCAACGAGTTGAACGGTCGATGACGGTAAACAGGTAACGATGTCCTTATGATGTGGGTAGGGGGCTTACAACGTCGACAAAAATGTGGGTGAAACGATGCTGAGGTTTAGGAAAGGTGCCCACTCCTGAATCTGTGTATCGATGTACTTTTGAAGTTTGGCAAGAACTAAAGGCGCGGACCCAATCCTTAGCATCCTTAGAAATGCCATGCGAAATGAGCTCCGTCTTCAGCAGCTGTGCAGTAGAACAGCACGAGGGATGTGAAAGGCCGTGAATGAGATCAAACACCTGTCGGCGCATGGGAGCAGGAATCCAAGTTCGTGGTCTACCAGTACTGACTTCGCAGAGGAGGGTGGTGTTGGAGTTGTCTAGGGGAATGTCTTCCCAATGGAGGGATGTGCAGGTTGTCCTACAAGCTTGATACTCTGGATCCTGTCATTGGGCTTCAACAAAGGCGTTGTAATCCAATCCCAGTTGAACGGCAGCCAACGTGTTCCTTGGTAGGGCATCGGCAACGGGATTCATTTTCCCCAGGACGTGTTGAAGGGTGCAATTGTATTCATCAGCAGCGGAGAGATGTCGGCGTTCATAGGCGGACAAGGCGTCAGACTGTCGAGTGAAGGCATGTAACAGAGGTTTGTGGTCTGTGCGAATGACGAAGGGCGTACCTTCTGAGAAATGGCGAAAGTGACGGACAGCCAAGTGCACCGCCAGTAATTCGTGATCGAAGGTAGAATAACCCGATTCTTCCTTAGACAGTTTTCTGCTGAAGAAGGCCAATGGGCAGGGCGAGCCAATGACCACCTATTCGAGTACTGCACCAATTGCGACGTTGCTGGCATCGGTGGAGAGAAGCAAAGGGACATGTGGGATAAGAAAAAGGAGAGCTGCAGCGGTTGATAGGGCCTTCTTTGCATTGCAGAAGGCCTCTTCTTTAAGGGGTCCTCATTTCAGGTGTTTAGGCTTTCCCTTAAAGGAGGCGTAGAAGAGAGCAAGAGTGGTGGCAATGTCTGGCATAAAACGGTGATAATAGTTGAATATGCCCAAAAATTCCAGCGGAGCTTTGACTGTCGGGGGCGTGGGGAAGTTCTGAACGGCTGCTACCTTCTCAGCGAGGGGATGGACTCCTTCAGGAGTGATGCGGGGCCCCAAGAACAAAACTCCGTTGGCGACAAAGGTACACTTGTCGTCCTGGACTGCAAGGCCGTTTTGTTGTAGGCGGTCGAGCACAATGCGGAGGTGACGGAGGTGTTCCTCTTATAAGGAAGAGAACACAAGTGTGTCGTCAACATAACATACACAGAAGGTGAGGTCCCCAAAGATGCCATCCATGAAAAGTTGAAAAGTGGCCCCAGCATTACAAAGGCCAAAACAGGAGTAATTGAAGGTGTATGTTCCAAACGGAGTGGTGATGGCGGGCTTGGCGATGTCACCTGGGTTTGTAGGCACCTGATAATACCCGTTCAGGAAGTCGAGCATGGAGAAAACCTTCGCTTTGTGCAGGTACGGGTTCACATCGGCGATGTTTGGGAGGGGGTGTGATCCGGTTCTGTGTGCATGTTGAGGCGCTTGTAATCCACGCACAGATGGAGGGAGCCATCTTTCTTCAGAACGATGTGTAAAGGTGATGACCATGGGCTGGAAGCCTTTTGGCAAAGCCTCATATCCTCTATTCTGGCAAACGTCTGTTTGCAGCTGCCAATCGTTCCGGTGCCAGACATCTGAATTTTGGGAAGAATGGGGGTCCCATTGTCTTGATATGGTGATAAATACTGGGCTTGGCTGGAGCCGAGGCGAAGTTCTGGACGGAAAACTTCCGGGTACGACGTGAGGTGGTGAGCGTAGGCATCTGTGGGTGCGCTGATGTGGAGAGCGAGGTTTGAGGGCACGGGTTGAAGAGGTGTCAATAAGTACAACTCTGCGTTGACTAATCATCGGTGGGCGAAATCGACCAGAAGGTGGAAATGAGAGAGGAAATAGGCACTGATGATCGGCAATGTGACACCAGAAACGAGAAACTTCCAGTTAAATTTACCGTTTCTAAACGATAATGTGAGGTTCTCGTAGCTGTAGGTGAGTATCGCACATCCGTTAGCAGCTACCAGGCGGACGTCAGCAGACTTAGACAGACTACGTCAAGTCCTGAAGAGTTCCCTTGGCAGAAGAGAACGACAAGCACCCGTGTCTATCAAAAATCACACGCCCGTTCCTGCATCATGTAAAAAGAAAAGGTTAGAAACAT
>NC_090756.1:57886168-57888668 GCF_036898095.1 Palaemon carinicauda
CTAACCCGTGGAGATATGCTGAGCCCATGCTGATGACGACTGGAAAGATCGCCATGTCGGATAAGCTGGGTTCAGTTCCCCTTAAGGAGGTGGAATTCTGGCCCAGCAAAGGGGTCATATCTGGACTGTTATGTCCGGTTGAGGAAGAAACCAGCTTCAAAGGAGGAGACAGAGCCGAAGGATGTCTTAGTGATGGACCATGCTAAGGCTCAAGCTTTGCTTTCATCTTTGATGAAAGAGAGGGGCTTCACGAACTCAAAGGTAGCTGCATTGAGTAAGAAGCTCCCTTCCTTTGTGTCCTCTCCTGCTAGAGCCTTCCCCTTTTTGCAGAAAGGGTTTGCGGCTGTATTAAAAGCAGTCGAGGCTGGCAAAGCCTTGCCCCTCCCTGAGGAGTGTAAACCCTTGTCGCTGGCCCTACCCATGGACCACAAGGACTGGAAGGACGTCCATCTTACCTTCTCAGTCGGGAAGTTGGAGGCTGATATTGCCGGACGTCAGTTCGGTGAGAACCTCCTTAAGCTGTCTGACTTTCTTTTGCGGAGAGAGCTCGAGGAAAAAAGAAAGACTGGCTGCCTCAATGTCTCCTTAGATCACTCTTGAGACGATGGCAAGTGACCCCAAGGTCCATGAAATGTTCATTGTAGTGGCCAAGATTCATCTGGCCACAGTGACGAAGGATCTTTACAGCTTCGTCAGGGCGAGGAGGGCTTGTAGGGAGTTCGTGTTCACCTCGGCTACGGTGAGGCACGAGCCAAGGAAACTAATCTCCTCCAACATTTGGGGGCAAAGACCTTTTCCCTAGCGAATTGGTCAAAGAAGTTGCGGATAAGGCCGCCACGGAGAATAGAAATCTTCTCCAGAAGTGGGGCCTGTCTATCAAGAGAAAGTCCACCCCGGATGATGGTCCCCAACCAAAGAGGAAGACTAAAAGGACTAGGCTACCGTCTCTGCCAGCCAAGCCAGTTGAACAGTAACAGCAACAGCAATTGCGATGCCTTCAGTGATCCAGATGGTGGCACAAACCCCTACCACTTTCCAGTGGGTACCCCAGGCCGTGTCGACGCAGTCCCCGGCATTTCAACCCAACGTTCGAAGGGCAGTCAACTTCCTTTCGAGCAAAAACTAGAGGAGCAGCCAGAGGCTCGTCTAGGCGCCCCTCAAGGGGAAGGGGATTCAGGGGTGGTCGCGGTCAGGGAGGCAAGACCTCTGGACAACAGTCTTAATGAGATGATACCGGTAGGAGGGAGACTTCAGAATTTTTGGGATCGGTGGACCTTCGATCCCTGGGCCCACAGCCTACTCAAGAATTGACTGGGCTGGTGCTGGTACAGCACTCCAACCCCCCGTGCCCTCGGTTTTTCCAACACTCCACCCTCGTTCTGGAGGAGTGCATCCAAGATTTGTTGGAGGAATAAAGTGATCCGAAGGGTAAAGTACATCAAATTCCAAGGGAGGCTGTTTTGTGTTCCCAAGAAGGACTCGGAAAAACTCAGAGTCATTCTGGACTTGTCGCCACTCAACAAGTTCATAGCGAACGGGAAGTTCAAGATGCTAACACTGCAACACATAAGGACCTTACGGCCCAAGAGGGCATATACCGTCTCCATAGACATGTCAGACGCCTATTGGCACGTTCCAATCAACCGTCGACTCTACCCCTACCTAGGGTTCAAGCTACAACGAAGACTATACGTCTTCAGAGCCATGCCATTCGGGCTAAATATAGCTCCAAGGATCTTCACGAAGCTTGCGAGCATAGCTCTCAAGCAATTACGCCTAAAGGGAATTCAGGTAGTAGCCTACCTGGACGACTTGCTGGTGTGGGCAGCATCCAAGACAGAATGCTTGCAAGCTTCCATTCATGTGATCCAGTTCCTAGAGTATCTAGGCTTCAAGATCAACAGAAAAAAGTCTCGACTTTCTCCATCTCAAAAGTTCCAGTGGCTGTGAATCCACCGTTCTCTCCATCCCGGCGAAGAAAAGGAAGTAGATAGCGGGGGTCTGTCAAGAGACTTCTAGATTCCGAAAGGATATCAAGACGCGAGCAGGAGAGAGTACTGGGTTCTCTCCAGTTTGCTTTGGTGACAGACCCGTGCTAAGAGCACAGCTAAAGGATGCAACCGGAGTTTGGAGAAGTTATGCATCAAACGCGCGAACAGATCTGAGAAGACCAGTTCCGTTTCGTCTACGTACTCTTCTCAGGCCTTGGTCCCAAGCCAGACATCTAAAGAAGTCGGGTTCTTCTTCAGCCACCTCCCCCGACGGTGACAATTCACTCAGACGCCTCGAAGGAGGGATGGGGAGGTCACTCTCATCGGAAAAAAGTCCAGGGGACTTGGTCCAGGCTATTCAAGACCTTTCTCATAAACTTTCTAGAAGCTATGGCAGTGCTCCTTACCTTAAAGAAAGTCTCCTCGCATCACTCGATCCACATATAGTTAGTGCTGGACAGCGAGGTAGTTGTAAGATGCTTGAATCGACATGATAAAGGTCACCACCT
>NC_090756.1:57893668-57898407 GCF_036898095.1 Palaemon carinicauda
ATAACAATGATGCTTTGAAAGAGATTTCATGAAGAATTTACATATATATATATATATATATATATACTTATATATATATATATATATATATATATATGTATATGTATATATTTATTTGTCTATATATATGTATGCATATAGCAACAGATTTTGTGAGAAAAATTTTGGAGGTTGAAAATTATCATGTTTTATTTTTGGGATAGCTCTACTTGGTCTACTCCGAGAAAATATATTTTATTTTGTGCCCACATATTAACTATAAAGGTGCGATTAGACTGTAGATAAAGCTCTCCCGAGAGACGGCTACTCTCGCGCGACTTTCTCTACAGCGTGTTTTATACTACCAGCAAGTTTTTCTCTCCGAGAGCTGTGAGTGAGTGTCGCAAGAGAAAGTGTCCAAGAGTTGGGTAAGATTTCTCGCGCATCTATTTACACTGGAGCCAGTGCCCGTCGACAACTAGCGAGGGCTGAGAGAGCATGTCTCAAAAGTACCGTGTTGCTGCTACATTAATAATTATGAACGAAGTGAAAAAGAAAAGGAAAAGAAGTTTGTGGGTCCGAAAATGGATAAGCAGAAGGGGAGAAGATGGAGCACATGCAAAATTATTAAGAAAATTGTTTGAGGAAGATACATCGAGCTATAAGAACTTAGTATGTTTGGGGGTTCCTGTTTCCAAATTAATAATTTCAGATTGCTCTGGTTGATTCCGTTTCCAGATCAATTCAGAGCTAGGCAGTTCCTGAAGAAATAAAGTGTTTTATAAAACACTGTGTAAACACAAAAAATGCTGGAGTGAGCAGTAAGTGAGGGAGGGTAGGTTAGGATAAGAAAGCATAACATATAAATGCAAAGTAACTAGTGCACGTGCCCGTTAAATCCAAAAATTTTAATTAAATATTTAAATTTTGATCATTTATTTAAATTAAAATGTATTTAATGTTTTTATTTTTAATAATAATAACAATAATCTACTGCACGTTCCCGTTAAATTCAAATATTTAAATTAAATATGTAAATTTTAAGCATTTATTTGAAATAAATATATTTAATAATTTTTTTTTTCAAATAATAACAAATAATCCAGTGCACGTGCTCGTTAAAAATAACGGGTATTGAAGCGTGTGTGTGTGTGTGTGTGTGTGTGTTTGTGGGTAGTGTTTTTTTTTTTATTGTTTTTTAATTTTTTTTTTCACACTAATTATTTCTTCAGCTCTACTCCCATTTTTTTTTCTTCTTTAATTTTCTAGCTTCAGTACACATTAGACTCCGAAGATTGTGCCATTTCCTTTTTGCTAATTCCCAAGTTCTCAGCTATTCCTTTAATTTTACTAATTTTCAGCTCTTTGTTTCTGTACTCAGGCAAAGACACATTCCACAGTTCAGGAAATTTCTCGTATTGCTGAATTAATGCAATTGTTTGGTCTTTATTCCACTTCTTTGGCCCATGTTCTCTCGCGAAAGTAACGAAAACTTTCAGAGATCTGAATATTCACTGGAGAGAGTGGAGAGCAAACAACCTAGCTCTACGAGAGTGCTGTCTAGACTGTTTAGACTGTAGCTTGCGCGAGAGAAGAGAAACACTCGCGAGAGTAGAGAGAAAATCTCGGAAAGTCCTCTACAGCCTGTTTACATTCCATAGAGCAGCTGTCTGAGAACAACTCTCGGAAAAAACTCTCCAATCTAATCGCACCTTAAGAATATTTCATATTTTGAGAAGAGTTTGAATATTTTCCCGAGCTCTTCGTCACTAAGCTAATCCCGGTTAGTTGAAGATATTGTCTTCAAATGCAACTCCGTGTTGGAGTCCGGAATTAACTCTATCTATTTCGATTGCTATTTCACGATTGCTTTCAGTATTCGATGAATAATTCTGAATGCAGATCTGTGAAGTGAATATGTTGCTATTAGGTTGTGAAGATTTTGTTGATCTATTTATTTGCGTATTTTTACTTATTTATGCTTTGGTTGTATAATATTCCCTGTGCAGCTTTTGAAAGTTGGCCGATCTTAAACAGATGTTATCTCCATCAATAGTTTGTCACGTTATTCTTTAGGTAATTACTTTCATTAGTATTATTATTATTATTATTATTATTATTATTATTATTATTATTATTATCATTTTTAGTATTATTATTATTATTATTATTATTATTATTATTATTATTATTATTATTATTATTATTTTTATTATTATTATTATTATTATTATTATTATTATTATTATTATTATTATTTTTAATATTATTATTATTATTATTATTATTATCATAATTTTTAATATTATTATTATTATTATTATTATTATTATTATTATTATTATTATTATTATCATTTTTAATATTATTATTATTATTATTATTATTATTATTATTATTATTATTATTATTATTATTATTATCATTATTATTATTATTATTATTATTACTAGATAATCTTCAAACCTAGTTGGAGAAACAGGATGCCATAAGCCCGAGAGCTCCAAAAGATAAATAAATAGCTCAGTGAAGAAAAGAAAACAAGGAAACTAATAAACTACAAGAGAAGCAATGAATAATAAAAATAAAATATGTTAAGAACAGCAGTATCATTGAAACATATTTTTCATATATTAAGTAGGAAAAGATAATTTTATCGACTTGTTCTGCATAAAAAATCATGTGCTTCAAGTTTGGACTTTTGAAGCATTAATCTGTCTCTCCCATCCGCCACTTTCTCTTATAAACACAAGATAATTATTCCAAAATAATCAGTTAATACCAGTCAATCCTGATCTGTGTTGTGTAAAACAAGAAATATTTTTTTAAAGTTTTTGAATGTTTTCAATGTTCGTGTGTATACTTATTCGGATTTTTAAAAAAAGGTTTTTTATTGTAGTGTAGCCATAAAAAATTCAATAATGATAATAATGATATCAACAACTACAAAAACAATATTTTTAAAATATTAAAATATCTTAAGTTGATGGTTTATCACTTTTCTTGTAGTTTATTCATTTCCTTATTTCCTTTCTTCACTGGGCTATTTTGCCAGTTGGAGCCCTTTGTCTTGTAGCATCTTGTTTTCCCAACTATAGCTGTAGATAAACTAATAATAATAATAATAATAATAATAATAATAATAATAATAATAATAATAATAATAATAATAATAATAATAATATAATAATAATAATAATAATAATAATAATAATAATAATAATAATAATAATAATTGTAAATATTAAATATTAAAATGCTCAGAGTAAAAAAAAATAATTGAATAAAAAAAAGGTTAACCCAAAATTCTCACTTTACTATTATCCTATCTTATGCTTAACTATTTTCTTATCATAAACTTTACAATATTCTTATATGGTAAATAGTAGGATTTCTATAAACACTCATTGAGTATTACTATTCTCATACACAGAAATGACACTAAGAGTAACGAATTTCCTCAAGCACTTTTAACCCATAAGAAAGGTCAGTAAGGAAGTAAAGAAATAGTCAGGGACATCAGAGTTCTTTTTTTCAAAGTAGTCTGGAACGTGCACTGTCATTCAAGGTTGGTCCTTTGAGAAGATTTCTTAGATACTAAGATGTTATCTGTTATCTCTTGTTTGATGATTGGTTTTATGTTGGGATCATTATATTGTTTATTGTTTTTTTTTTAAATAAGGAGGAATAATGAATAAATGAGTAAGTTTCGAAAGCTTCTTCTTATTATCTTCTTTTATCGTTTATCTACTAGGAAATAAGGATTCCTTTTATTTCAACATTCTTCGATATATATTTTGTTTATGTATCTATTCATGCATCCACTTGTTTATTAGCTTAACTCTTTTACTAATCCATATAATCAAAAATTAGACACAACTAAGAAGTAGACAATACATCTGCTAATTTTTTTTTTTTTTTTTTTTGTTATATTTCTCTCTTGGCATGTATAAAAGTAATGACTTTAATTATCATGTGTATTATCGTTATGATATAATTTGTATTATAAGTTATCAAATATGTGAGAATTCTCAAATATAGTATCCGGGCATTGAGCTTCAGAAAAAACTAGTTATTATTAAACATGGTATATGAGACTCACAAAAAAATATTAAAATGTCAATAAAGCTATTTCAGCAAATTAGTAACGTCTATGCCCGGTGATCGCCACACTGTAGTTTCGAGTGTCAATCAAACTCGTTAGTTCCCTTAGTGTCCGAAACCTCACCATCTTTGTGGGCTAAGGATGGGGGGTTTGGGGAGCCTACATGTCTTCCTGTCATGTCATCAGCAGCCACAGCCTGGCCCTCCCTGGTCCTAGCTTAGGTGAAGAGGGGCTTACAGGATGATCATATGTCACTATCGCTGACCTCTGCTATTCTTTGGAGTATTGTTTGAAAATATCCACAGATGAATTTTCCAAAAAACACAGGCAACCATCAACATCCCAAAGTATTAATAGTATACAGAGGTAAAAGATATTTGCATTTGATATGTCCCAGCTATCTGTAAGGATATTAAATATACTTCAAAACAATTACGAAGACTACACAAAAAGAGGAAAAGATCATTCTGACTTACCAAAACCGCTATTATAACTAAGCCCCTGTTATGTCTCCCATTATAAAAGGAGCATTTAGAGCAATTTTTCTTCCTTGCGGGGTTTCTAACTCGAGCGAAACTCGGAACTATAAAATATTCTGAGTATTGTATTGTAGTTCTTTGTTGTTTTAGTGGGGCAGCTGCAGAAGCAATACTGC
>NC_090756.1:57908907-57911407 GCF_036898095.1 Palaemon carinicauda
GAAGCTGTATTTGTAGAAACAGCTACCACTAATGCATGTCTTCATTTCCGCCATGTAAACTGGAATAAATGTGTTCCTCCTACCTCAGCTGCTTTATTTTGTTAGTTTCACCAATTATACTTCGCTTCACATTTTCTTCAACACTACCTAACTCCAATATTTAATATATCATTTCTGATGGTTGAATGACACGTAGGAGGAATATTTGTTGGTCACATATGATATATAGCTGTAAAGTATATAGTTTTTTTAGAGCATAGAATGCCAATAAATGTATAGTTTTAATATCGTTGAAAGTCAAGAGATGAGTTAAATCCATTGTTCTGGTATGCTGATTTACTGCGCATGCCATTCCTTCTGAGATTCCAGTCATCTTGCTAATTTCTTACATTGCCTATAATGTTTTCAAAATTTTTTTTTACTTTATTTGCTTTTACCCTTTCATAGAAACTTGCTTCCTAGTTTTAATGTGTTTTTGTTTGACAGGGGATTCACTTTCTCTTCACATACATTTGCAACTTGACTTGCGACTTACTCTGTTCCTGAGTTAACCCCGTTTTTTTTTTTTTACTCTCAATTATCAGGTATTTTTATAACTAGGTTCTTATTTGCCTTTCCCTTCATATTGTTTGTTAACATGCTTTTTTAACTTGAATTTCAGCGTTTCAAGCAAATTGTACTTTTCTTGTGTTGCAAAGAAATAGAAAAAAAAAAATCTTATCAATTTTCTTGCATACTCCATTTATTGTTCTACTTACTTCATATGTATAAATTAAAATCGGCTCTATGTAAAATTATAATCCTTGGTAATCAATGATGAACTAAGCTTAAAAGACTTATTTTATAAAATTCTGTTAAAATTGTCTATTTACTTTCAAACTTTTATATACCTTATAAGAGTTTTGCTTCCGAATAAATTAGCTCTTTTTATCTTTCAACAAATGATGCTCTATTTGAAGGACCAGCGTTATAGAAATAAACAAGTAAATATCATGCTTTTTTCTTCTTTTTTTTTATCGAACAGCAATACTGACGTAGGTATATACAGTTATGTTAAATCAATTTGAGGAAATGTTGATTAGGAGAATTTACTATGAAAATATATTCTTAAATAATATATAGGTAACTTAATAGTAAAAAAGAATACTTTTATATAAATAAAATTGTGGGTAGAGCACTTTATACTATTTTTAGTGATACTTAACTTTCCAAACTATTCCCTGCTATGTCTAGCTTGTTTGTTGCCTTCATTCTTCTTTGCTATCACCTAAAAAAGGATACACAACCCACACATACGAATACACATATGCATACACGATCAAGATGTTACACCACAGTAATTGACAAGCGTATGTACTCAAAATCACGATTACACATATATATACACACTAAAAATGCTACACCTCAGTAATTGACAAGTTTATACACTCAAAACAATGAATATAAATATACTTACAAATTCAAAATGCTACACCCATCCTACCGCAGCAGTAAAGTTTTATGGAGATTTATGATATGATATACAACGAAGGCTTCAAGTTGAAACCGCCATGATCTCCTGTGTGTAGGTTCTGGTATAAAAACGAAATGTTATTTTGTAGTAATGAAGGTTTTTAATGTGATAAAAAAACTTCGTTAATTTTTATAATTTGTAGGATCAAAAGATATATGGTCGAAGATGGTTTTATTTGAGATAAGGAAATGCTTTTTTTAGAAAAGCAGAAGTTATCTCATTATGTTTGACTGTTTGGATTGGATATATTCTGCTAATTCTAGATTATTTTTCAGTTGATGAAATAACAATTAAACGCCATATTTTAAATGACATATACTGTGTTTTACAATATTAAGCGTAAAAGCATCTTATTTATCATTATTAATAGAAAGAGAGAGAGAGAGAGAGAGAAGAGAGAGAGAGAGAGAGAGAAAACAAAGGAAGGAAGAAATGATAAAAGAGAGAGAGAGAGAGAGAGAGAGAGAGAGAGAGAGAGAGAGAGATTCATTGCAAAGTTTGACAATGTAATAATAGACTATGAACTATATGAACTATATTTGAACATGCAGTATTAAAAAAGGATGAGGCTTGTCATTCTCTATTACTCTTGCATATGCCTATATCACGAAGGTCTAATCTCCACACAAAGAGATTAGAACCTTTATTGAATGAACTGTATAAATCTACAATTTCAAACCTAGCACGTAAAAGACCTCATTTTCTGTATGGATGGGCAGGAAAGAAATTCATGAATATGTTATTAACCCAGAAAACGAACTTATGAGATTATATGGAAAATTATACTTTAATGGAGTAATTGTTTTAATGATTAGAGGCAAGATAGCTTTATTTGTTGTTGATGTTCCTGATTTGCATAATTTCATCTGTACTTGATTACAAGGGATTTAGTAGGAATAAGAATAATTTTAATTGTAGTAAAAGTTATAATAACGATGAAGGATCCCCAGACTTGATTTGTTACATCCGGTTTTAACTGGTTATGGA
>NC_090756.1:57921407-57926407 GCF_036898095.1 Palaemon carinicauda
AGTTCTCTTGCTTGAGGGTACACTCCCGCACAGCTTATTATTTTTTTTTTGTCTATATTACCTTTCCTCACTAGGCTACTTTCCATGTCGGAGCCATTGGTCATATAGCATCTTGCTTTTCCAACAAGTAACGTAACTCAACAAATAATAATAATAATAATAATAATAATAATAATAATAATAATAATAATAATAATAATAATAATAATAATAATAATAATAATAAGGGACCAATACTAAGGCGCGAGGTGGCTTCTTGAAGACAGGATTATATTTTCATATCAAACATTCAATTCTGTTCCCAAATATGCAAATGCTTCTGGAAAATATGGCTAAGATGAGTCCTACTTCAAATTAATATTCCAAAGGGATCCAAGAGGGGAAGATTGTTAAAAGGTAAGAGATTATTATTGAAACAAAACCTTTTGCTTCCCAAGACTTTAGGAAGTTCTAAGGGTTGGATTATTTATCGATTTTTTAATTCTTTGAAATTATAAACACAACCGTTTCTAATCCACTGCAAGACAAAGGCCTCAGATATATCCTTATTCATATCTATGGATTGTCCAGTTTTCATCAACACGCTGGCTAGTACGCATTAGTGATGTTAGGAGTCTTTTATCTGATTTCTCACAACAAACAAACATAGAATGTCTGGCCCTGGCCAGTACAGCTTTGCTGGTCACGGTGGTACATAAACGCTTTTATCACGTTAAGGTATTCCTCTGAGAAAGTTATATATCTGATTTCAGAGAACACTTTGTAGATATAAAATTTCTAATATATGAATTAATATGTGACCGAACGATGTTTGAAAGAGTACTTTTTTTAACCTACAAAATTAAAATTTTTATCTTTTATCAGCACAGATTGTGTTGTTTTATATGTCCATAACTGCATTAGGTTTACAGTTAATAATAATAATAATAATAATAATAATAATAATAATAATAATAATAATAATAATAATAATAATAATAATAATAATAATAATAATAATAATAATACAACCGTATGTACGATATAACTGAAAAAAAAAATATTTTTACTAATGTAAAGTAGCAGGTACGAGTGAATAAAAAGAAAAGATATAAAAAAGAGAATAAAATAAAATCTAAATTCCATAAGAAAAAATAAGAGAATAAAGTTTTGATACATATTCAAAATTTCATTTGACCTATGAGAAAACTATCATGAATCTCATAAAGATTTTATGGAAAAAGTCAGCTATCTATTTCCTAGAAAGGCTGACCCTGAATCTCTTGGGGTTTCACACAATTAAATGTTTATATAGTTCAAATTCTAATGTACTCGTGCATTATTATATTTCATAGCCTCGTTATCTTTTTAATTATCTAATGACTTTAGAATACTCCAGATAAACAGGGAACTGTTATTTGCTCTAATCCTGTTATTTTTTTTTTCTCAATGTAATATAAATGTCAGAAATCCATTAAATAGATTATCTGACGTCACCTCTGGTTATGATATCACTCTGGAATTATATCGATATAAATTACATTTTTTTTATTTACTATTCGTACTGATTCTTTTTAATTAAGAATGCTTGATTATCGTTGTAATACATTACCCTCTTGTTCTAGGCGTTTTTATTGAAATTAATTGAATAAACTTTGATTTTAATTATGCTGTATCTATGATAACAGGATTACATAGAGTATGGAACTACGCATTATTATAAAGGTTACGGTGGTGAAATTCGGTACAAAAGTATTTTGATATTAGGAAAACATTTTCAAAAGAATTGTTGAAATAAAGAATTATTTTTCAAAAGGTTTCACAGAATTGCATGAAGTTACCGATTCCATTCCTTGTGTGTGTGTGCGTACGCGTATGTGGGGTGTATGACTGTGTATTATATTGCTGATATGTACAGTGAACAGAAACTCTCATATTTTCCACACATGGTATTGGACAGATGCTCAACAATTCAGTCCATATCTGAAATGACCATATTGACAAAAGAAAAAAATTTACCTTCCGAATATTTTTCCCCTTTTTTTCGAGTCCCCGATTCAAATCAATTCCAGCTTTGTGTTTTATTCAGGTTAGAAATATTCTTAAACACCAGATGGGAGTAGACCTAATTATTATTTTTCTTTTTTTCAATCTTAATTATTTCTTAGTGAAGTATTGAAATATGTTGTTACAAGATCTGTCTTGATCTTGCACGTATATATAAGCATTGGTTTGTCTACACGGATATATATATATATATATATAATACATATATATATATATATATATATGGTATTATATATATATATATATGCGTGTGTGTGTGTGTATGTGTATAATTCTTGGATATACCCGGGAACGCAATTTTATCCTATTTTTCTGTTTTATTGGATTTTTTTATAGTTTATATATGAAATATCTAATTTACGCTTATAACTGTACTTTAAAATAAATTATATTAATAATTTTTTACTTCTCTTGTGGTTTATTTATTTATTTACTTGTTTCCTTGCCTCACTTTGCTATTTTTCCCTGCTGGAGCCATTGGGAAGCATCTTGCTTTTCCAAGTAGGTTTGTAGCTTACCTAGTAATAATAATAATAATAATAATAATAATAATAATAATAATAATAATAATAATAATAATAATAATAATCCTGATTATGATTTGTAACTATTTTCAATTTGCGTTAATATGTATCATCCTCATCATACTCCTACGTCTACTGACGCAAAGGTCCTCAGTTAGATTTCGCCAGTCGTCTCTATTTTGGGCTTTAATCCAATGCATCTCCATTCATCATCTCCTACTTCACGCTTAATAGTCCTTAGCCATGTGGGCCTGGGTTTTCCAACTATTCTAGTCTTATGTGGAACCCTGCAGTTTAACATTTGCTAAACTAATCTTTCTTGGGAAGTGTGAATAGCATGTACAAACCATCTTTATCTACCCCTCAAAATGATCACATCCACATATGGCACTCAAGTAGCTTCTCTTAAAGTTTAGTTTCTAATCCTGCCCTTCCATTTAACTCCCAATATTCTTCTGATTGCTTTGTTCTCAAATCTATAAATCTATGTTGAATATTGTTTCATTGTCACACCACGACTCATTTCCATACACTAACACCTATCTCATTAAACTGATATATATATATATATATATATATATATATAGCCTGATTTTTATATGTAAAATAAGGAGATTGGATTTCCAAATTGTTCTTTGCCTGATTTGCATTTTCTATTTTTCATCAAAATCTCCAAATCTAATGCCCCCATATTAGATATCATATTTCCTAAATATTTAAATGATTCTACCTCATTTTGTTTTCTATTACATATTGCTTTTTCATGATCTGTATATCTACAATACAATGTAAACTTTTACTACGATTTCAAGAAACTAAACTACATTCTAAAATAGGGATGTGGTAACGTCCCTGACTGTTGATTGCCAGACTGGGGTACGAGTCCCGCTCAAACTCGTTGATACCTTTGGTCACTGCAACATCACCATCCTTAAATCTAAGGATGTTGGGGGTGGTTGGGTGGGGTGGCTTAAGGTCTATCAGCTGAGTCATCAGCAGGCATTGCCTGGCCCTTCTTTGCCCTAGCTAAGGAACAGAGTGGACTTGGTCGCTAATCATATGTATATGTGGTCAGTCTCTAGAGTATCGCCCTTCCTGATAGGGCAATGTCACTGCCCCTTGCCTCTGTTATTCGTGAGCGGCCATTAAACCATCAAACCTTTAAAATCCTATTGAAATTCTTGGAGATTCAAATGTTTCCATAATCTTTTGAACAAAGAATATATGAAAAATATATCCCCTCAACAGTTTATTGATTCTCGATACGCATATATTAATCTCCAATAGATCGGCCGGCAAACTTTTAATGACTTTAGAGATGAACATAACGAAATTGGTATTTGAAAATAACTATCGTTGGTAGAGATAAGAATCCACTTGGGAGATATGACAGAATCTGATAATGTTCGCTGAGAAGCTGAAAATTTACTTATTAACTGATTGCCTGATGTTTTAGTTAAATCGTATATAGGCTAGTATTGATTAACGATTTTAATTGAAAAAAAAAAAAAAAAAAACAAAAAAAAAAAAAACATAATTTTTTCTTCGTAATATATTAAAATGTTATGCTATATTTTTCCTTATAAAATTAACTGTTTTTATTTGGATTTATTTTTTTCCGGATTTTTAGAACTTAATAAGCAAAGACAAATAAGTATGAATATTGTAAATCATCTTGTAAACTACAAATAACAAAACAGGTTTATCTAATTCTCTGTCTATTGTTTGTATTAAATCCATCTTCTTTGAAATATCGTGGTCATTTGCTTCCTTTATTACCTCCGCTAAGGAGGTTATGTTTTCAAGTCGGATTGTTTATTTATCTATTTGTGTGGGTTTCTGTTTGTCTGTCTGCGGACAGAATTACGTCAAAATTACACGACAGATTATGACGAAATTTTCACCACAGATAGATCTTAGGTCATGGACGGTTTCATTAACCTTTGGCGGATGTTAGCAATCTCTGATTGCTCTCTTTAAATTTTAAATTCATATTGCCAAATGAACCACTAAATCTAAACATTATTCCACACACACTAAAACTATTTTGAAATCTTTGCTGATTACAATCACAAAAGTATGGAAATGAATAATTTTATTTCAATAACCTTTGACCTTTTTCTATCTGGTAATGAAGGAAGGAAATGTGATCTTTAACATATATAAAGAATATAGAATCACTTAAAAAACATATCAGTAATTGCTGTGAGCACATCATTCAAGTCTTTGAATCTAAACTTGGAATTATTTACTTAAAACAAATATTACGTAATTAAGACTATTCTAAATCCTACTTTTTACACCTTGAGTTTCATTTCTAAAGGTTTTTGATATGGCCATTTCTAATATTTTCAAAGCTATATAAAATAAAATGTTTAAGGACTTCGGATATACATCACTAAAATATCTTTACTACTTATTCATCTTCCT
>NC_090756.1:57936407-57938465 GCF_036898095.1 Palaemon carinicauda
TGTATATATATATTATATATATATATATATATCCATGTATATATCCATGTATATATAAAATATATATATATATATATATATTATATAAATATACATATATATATATATATATATAATATATATATATGTATATATATATATATGTATATATATATATGTGTGTGTGTGTATATATATATATATATATATATCACATACATACATATACCAAGGCACTTCCCCCAATTTTGGGGGGTAGCCGACATCCCAGCCTGACAAGGAACTCAACATATTTCAGCTGGTGCTGCTAGGGTCCCACAGCCCACCTTCCCCTGTTATCCACCACAGATGAAGCTTCATAAAGCCGAAACCCCTACTGCTGCTACCTTCTCGGTTATCTAAGGCACCGGAGGAAGCAGCATGGCTTTACGGAACTGCATCATAATCGCTCGTCATTCATTCCTATTTCTAGTACGCCCTTTTGCCTCTCTGACATTTATCCTCCTACCACCCAGTGCTTTCTTTACTCCATCCATCCACCCAATCGTTGGCCTTCCTCTTGTACTTCTCCCATCAACTCTTGCATTCATCACCTTCTTTAGTAGACAGTCATTTTCCATTCTCTCAACTTGGCCAAACCCCCTCAACACATTCATATCCACTCTAGCTGCTAACTCATTTCTTACACCTGTTCTCGTCCCTAACTCTATCTAGTCGAGATACACCAGCCATACTCCTTAGACACTTCATCTCAAACACATTCCATATTTGTCTCTCCATCACTTTCATTCCCCACAACTCCGATCCGTACCTCATAGTTGGTACAACCACTTTCTCATATAGAACTCTCTTTACATTCATGCCCAACCCTCTATTTCTTACTACTCCCTTAACTGCCCCCAAAACTTTGCAACCTTCATTCACTCTCTGACATATATCTGCTTCTACTCCACCATTTGCTGCAACAACACACCCCAAGTACTTATATTAATCCACCTCTTCAAGTAACTCTCCATTCATAATGACATTCAACCTTGCAACACCTTCCCTTCTCGTATATCACATAACCTTACTCTTACCCACATCAACTCTCAACTTCCTTTTCTCACACATCCTTCCAAATCATGTCACTTGTCGATCAAGGTTCTATTCTGTGTCTGCAACCAGTACAGTATCATCCGCAAACCACAACTGATTTACTCCCATTCATGGTCATTCTCGTCTACCAGTTTTAATCCTCTTCCAAGCACTTGAGCATTCACCTCTCTCACCACTCCATCAACATACAAGTTAAACAACCACGGTGATATGACACATCCAGAACCCTGCCCCACCCTTACCGGAAACCATTCTCTCACTTCACTTCCTATTCTATATATATATATATATATATATAGATATATATAGATATATATATATATATATATATAATTATATATATATATATATATATATACATTTTTAGGTGTATATAAATATGTATAAATATATATGTATATATAAACCATATATATATATATATATACATGCACATACACACACACATACACGCATATATATATATATATATATAATAATAATAAATATATATATATATATATATATTTATATATATATATATATATATATTTACACACATATATATAAATATGTATATATATATATATATATATAATTATATATATATATATATATATATATCTGCATATATATATATATATATATATATTTATTTATTTATATATATATATATATATATACATACATATATAGAAAATGTTTGATATTTACTATAAATATGAATCCATTTGCCTTATAAAATTACGATAATGGATGCTTTTGGAAAATAATAATAAAGTGACTGTTTACTGATAAGCTGATTGAAAATTAATAAATGATAATAGATAAGTTATAGATTTTATAAAACTCAAAAAATAATTGTAAACTGTAGTGGAGTCAACAGCTGGTATTGGAAGATGCATATCATGGATGATATGCATATTCCAATATCAGCTATTGATTCCATTGCTTGCATTGGGAATGGGTCCTGATTTTGTGGTAATAAGATTCAGGAGAACA
>NC_090756.1:57941465-57948965 GCF_036898095.1 Palaemon carinicauda
CCAAGGCTTCCCTATCCCCCGATTCGTATGCGTGCCTGGCGCCAATCCTGGCGCCAATCCTGGCGCCATCTGTATTCCTTTTTGCGTAGCTTAACAACTCGGTGTTTTTTCCTGTTTTTCTTGCAAATCTTGGATTTATTCGGCTTTTCATGGCTTCTCCGTCTTCGTTGGCCTCTGATAAGTTGAGTATAGTGTCTGTTATGTATAAATGTAGGCTCTTGGTTAAATTTTGAGTGATTAATAGGATTAATCTTTGATACAAGAGCCGTAGCCTACCAGAGGTGTCCTGGACACTGTCGCTCGCTAGGTATAAATAAGTTAGTCAGAGCGACATTCCTGGTTGTTTTGCTTTAATAAATTTTAGCTATTTAGCATTACATAGGATTTCCTTTCGTGCTTAGTATTATTTGGCGAAGTATTCGCCATTCTGGCCTACGCTAGGCCATGTAGCCTAGTCGTTTGGTCCTTGTACTTCATGCATGATTTTGGTTTTTCCGAGTGTAATTAAAATTTTATTGAAGCTTTAGGCTATATTTTATACATTTTAGACTGTGTGGAATATTTCCAAGATTGTATACGTGTGAGTTTCGGTGAATTAGGTAATCGATTCTCTTGGTGCCTAGGCTAGTTGCTTATGGAGCCTTAGTATACTTTATCATACTCCCCGGTTGCTTTCTTTTCTTCGGAGAAGGTATGCAATCCCTTTCCCTCTGTTTAAGCCTTGGGCTTATCCCTAAGTGGTTTTTTCCGAATTTATTTTCGATAAAACTATACTAGGGTGTTACTGTACCTTCCTGTTCCTGTAGTTATGGTTCAAGAGGGACAGAACAACAGAGTTTTTAGTCTGAGTCTGTGTTGTCTGGCTTGGGGCTGAGTCCCCCTCGCTGACCTAACACATTCAAAGGGAGCTTAGCTCCCTTAGGTCACTACCGAAGGTTTCTGTAGTTATGATTTCTTCTTTTGTGATCTACCAGACTAGTCCTGTTGCTGTTCTCGGGGGAGGATAAGTTCTTCCCTTGGGAGTAGCAACGCCTTCCTTGCTTTGGTGCTCTGGAAGCTGGCAAGTATTGCTGGCCTTTCCCCTTAGATCTCCCATAGGCTAAGATAAGTTTCTTGGCTGCGGGTGATCTGTCAATAATGCAAGGTTGGCAGGACCCTCTTGTCCCTTCCCCCTCTATCTCCGTAATGGCCTAGCCATTACTGTACTGTACGTCGTTCTACATCTAGACCTAGTATAGGTTAGGATGTGGAATTGACTCAGCCCCTTGCCGGCCGGCAGAGCTGGCCGGCAGGGGTCTTACTGTACTGTACGTCGTTCTACTTCTGGACCTAGTATAGGTTGGGATGTGGAATTGACTCAGCCCCTTGCCGGCCGGCAGAGCTGCTGGCCGGCAAGGGTCTTATGTTTTCGAGTGCTGCCCGGACCTCTCTTGGTCCCTCATCCATGCCTGCCGGCAGAGCCGGACGGCATTGGTCAAGGAAGCCTGAATTAGTTTCTCCCCTTCCTTATATGCACTCTTTCGGTTGCCGGGCTTGGAGGTTGTGTACACTCTTATCCCGGCATCCATTCTATTTTTCTTCTAATGCTGTACCTGTCCTGGCTGCCGGCCTATGAGGCCGGCAGCCGGGCAGGTGTAGTCCTCTGGTTCTTTTGCTGCCGGCTGACATCGGTCTTGTACCTTTGCCGGCCGGCTTATGTCAGTCCTTGTCTGCCGGTCACCAAGAGTGTGGCCGGCAGCTGGGTACTACCTTGTGTAGTTGCTGGCCGGCAGCCATTGCCGGCCAACACTGGCTGTTACCGGCCGGCAGTTGCTGCCGACCGGCACAGGCCTTTGAACCAGAGTGCTGCCGCCCTATAGCTGTTAAGTAGTATACTTTAAAGCTAGTTGTGGTGTGTGCCGGCCGGCAAAGGCAGGCCGGCACACATCCCCCTATACTGTACTAGTATTCTTCTGTATAGCATATACAGTAAGAAGAAAACTATAGTAAGGGTTTTGGTACAGCACTGTATCTTCTAACACTATTGTGTTTTCTTGAACATCCCTTTGATGTTGCCCTCAGATAGGAAGCTGAGTTCTTCCCTGTCTATTATCCAGGATTTTAAAATCATTGCTTAGGTGTGAGCTCCACCTGTTTCCTCTGGAAACCTTGCATTGGTTACTCTAGAAGAGATAAACCATTTTTTATTTTATTATCTGGAAGGCTGCAACAATGGGTTGTGAGGGAAACACAAGTGTGTGTCTTTCCTTTATGAATTGTTATGCTATACAATGCATATCCAGTGATACATAGTTCACTTGATACTCATGGAAATTTCTTCTCTTTACAGGAGGACCCTCCGAAGTGCGGAAATGTTTTCTGCAATGTCTGCAGCAAGAACCTCTGCGGACATGAGTGTTGTAGGAGACACGCAGCATGCGCTGTCTCCAAGGTTGATCTCCATTATTGGGACCCTCAGGTATGTACTGTATGCACTAACCTGATTACTGAGGCTTTTGATTCCCCTAGAACGGCGGAATCAAGGGATATAGCAAGGGAAAAGCTTCGTACTTGGGTAAGGGGCTTCAAGAAGAACACCTCTGGCCCTTATCTTCCAAGTGAGAAGATGAGGGCGTATCTTTTTCCCCAGGCATCAGCTGATGCAGTGATTCCCTAGCCTCAAGAGGAGATCCCTCAAGATCAAGTCCAGGTGGACGTGGAAGTCGCAGTTGCGATGCAAGACATCCAGTTAGATGACAGGATGTCTGACCTGGACGAACGTTTGGAACAAGACCTCCTGGCAGAAGGTCAGGATGAAGTTCAAACCCCGGATGTCGTAGAGGATGAGGTCGACGAGGTGTCGGCTACTCCGGTTCAGATTCCAGAGCCTATTCCCTCAACATCGGCTGGTCTCCCAGTAGAACTGGCACAGGCCCTCTCTTCGATTGTTGGAATGATCCAACAAATGCAGAAGGAGAATCAGGAGAAGGCGGCTGCAATGGAACTGCGTATGCAGTCCCTGGCAGAATCACATGGGCCCCGGAAAAGGCTCAATGTGAAAAACCTTCCCATATGCTCAGATGCTAACCCATGGAGGTATGCTGAGCACATGCCGATGACGACTGGAAAGATCGTCATCTCGGATAAGCTGGGTTCAGTTCCCCTAGAGGAGGTAGAATTCTGGCCCAGCAAGGCATCATATCCGGACTGCTATGTCCGGCTGAGAAAAGAACCAGCTTCAAGGGAGGAGACAGAGCCGAAGGAGGTCATTATTATGGACCACGCTAAGGCTCAAGCCCTACTTTCATCCTCGATGAAAGAGAGGGGCTTCTCTAACTCGAAGGTAGCTGCATTGAGCAAGAAGCTCCCTTCTTTTGTGTCCTCTCCTGATAGAGCCTTCCCCTTTCTACAGAAAGGGTTTGCGGCAGTCCTAAAGGCAGTCGAGGCCGGCAAGCCTTGCCCCTCCCTGGAGGAGTGTAAACCCTTGTCGCTGGCCCTGCCTATGGACCACAAAGACTGGAAGGATGTCCATCTGACATTCTCAGTGGGAAAGTTGGAGGCTGATATTGCCGGACGGCAATTCGGCGAGGACCTCCCCAAGCTGTCCGACTCTCTTTTACGAAGAGAGTTCGAGATAAAAGAAAGACTGGCTGCCTCAATGTCTCATCAGACTACTCTTGAGACGATGGCAAGTGACCCCAAGGTCCATGAAATGTTCATGGTAGTGGCTAAGTCTCACCTAGCCACAGTGACGAAGGACCTTTATGGCTTCGTCAAGGCAAGGAGAGCTTGCAGGGAGTTCGTGTTCACCGGGGCTTCGGTGAGACACGAGCCAAGGAAGTTAATCTCCTCCAACATTTGGGGAAAAGACCTTTTCCCTACAGATGTGGTCAAAGAGGTTGTTGATAAGGCCGCCGTGGAGAATAGAAACCTTCTCCAGAAGTGGGGCCTGGCTATCAAAAGAAAATCTTCCCCGGATGAGGGTCCTCAACCAAAGAGGAAGAATATGAGGACTAGGCTACCGTCTCGGCCAGCCAAGCCTTTTAGACAGCAACAGCAACTGCAATTGCCATTGCCTCCAGTGCCCCAGATGGTGGCACAAACCCCGACTACCTTTCAGTGGGTACCCCAGGCTGTGCCAGGTCAGTCAACCACATTCACCCCAACGTTCGAAGGACAGTCTTCTTCCTTTCGTGCAAAACCTAGAGGAGCAGCCAGAGGCTCGTCTAGGCGCCCCTCAAGGGGAAGGGGATTCAGAGGTGGTCGTGGTCAGGGAGGCAAGACCTCAGGACGGCAGTCCAAGTGAAACGATACCGGTAGGAGGGAGACTGATGAAATTTTGGGATCGCTGGACCTTCGATCCCTGGGCCCAAAGCCTACTCAAGAATGGACTGGGCTGGAGCTGGTACAGCACTCCACCCCCATGCCTTCGGTTTTTCCAACACTCCACCCCCGTTTTGGAGGAGTACGTTCAAGAACTGTTGGTGAAAAAGGTGATCCGAAAGGTGAAGTCCATCAGATTCCAAGGGAGGCTGTTTTGTGTTCCCAAGAAAGACTCGGAAAAGCTCAGAGTCATTCTGGACTTGTCGCCACTCAACAAGTTCATAGTGAATTGCAAATTCAAGATGCTAACACTGCAACACATAAGGACCTTACTGCCCAAGAGGGCATACTCAGTCTCTATAGACTTGTCAGACGCCTATTGGCACATTCCAATCAGCCGTCGACTCTCCCCCTACCTAGGGTTCAGGCTACAACGGAGACTATACGCCTTCAGAGCCATGCCATTCGGGCTAAACATAGCCCCAAGGATTTTCACGAAGCTTGCGAGCGCAGCTCTCAAACAATTACGCCTAAAGGGAATTCAGGTAGTAGCCTACCTGGACGACTGGCTGGTGTGGGCAGCATCCGAGACCGAATGCTTGCAAGCTTCCAGTCAGGTGATCCAGTTCCTAGAGTACCTAGGCTTCAAGATCAACAGAAAAAAGTCTCGACTTTCTCCATCCCAAAAGTTCCAGTGGCTGGGAATCCACTGGGACCTTTTGTCACACAGTTTCTCCATCCCGACGAAGAAAAGGAAGGAGATAGCGGGCTCTGTCAAGAGACTTCTAGATTCCGAAAGGATATCAAGACGCGAACAGGAGAGGGTACTAGGCTCTCTCCAGTTTGCTTCAGTGACAGACCCAGTGCTAAGAGCACAGCTAAAGGATGCAACCGGAGTTTGGAGAAGGTATGCATCAAACGCGCGAAGAGATCTGAGAAGACCAGTGCCGCCTCGGCTACGTACTCTTCTCAGACCTTGGTCCCAAGCCAGACATCTAAAGAAGTCGGTTCTTCTTCAGCCACCTCCCCCGTCGATGACGATTCACTCAGACGCCTCAAAGGAGGGATGGGGAGGTCACTCTCATCGGAAAAAAGTCCAGGGGACTTGGTCCAAGCTATTCAGGACCTTTCATATAAACTTTCTAGAAGCTATGGCAGTGCTCCTTACCTTAAAGAAAGTCTCCCCGCGTCACTCGATCCACATAAGATTGGTGATGGACAGCGAGGTGGTTGTGAGATGCTTGAATCGACAAGGGTCGAGGTCACCACCTCTCAACCAAGTGATGTTAGCCATTTTCCGATTGGCGGAAAAGAAGAAGTGGTACCTGTCGGCAGTTCACCTTCAAGGAGTCCGCAATGTGACAGCGGACGCTCTATCCAGGTTCACACCGATAGAGTCGGAATGGTCCTTAGACGCAGGATCATTCTCCTTCATTCTGAATCAAGTCCCAGAACTGCAGATAGACATCTTGGCGACGAAAGAAAACAAGAAGTTGCCCCTTTACGTGTCCCCGTACGAGGACCCCTTAGCGGAAGCAGTGGACGCAATGTCCCTCGACTGGAACAGATGGTCCAGGATTTATCTGTTCCCTCCTCACAACCTTCTGTTGAGGGTCCTCAACAAACTGAGATCCTTCAAGGGGGTAGCGGCAATAGTGGCCCACAAGTGGCCGAACAGTATGTGGTTCCCCTTGGCGTTGGAACTACAGATGAAGTTCGTGCCGCTACTACATCCAGTTCTGACCCAGCGAGTCCAGAAGTCGACTGTCTGCACTTCATTACAGAAAACCCGGACCCTGCAGCTCATGATTTTCTCGCCCTTGCGGTGAGAAAGCGTTTCGGGATTTCGAAAGCCAGCATAGACTTCCTAGAGGAATATAAGTGCAAATCGACTAGAAGGCAATATGAGTCATCTTGGAGAAAATGGGTGGCCTTTGTAAAGGCAAAGAATCCGCAGGAGATCTCAACAGACTTCTGCTTATCTTCCTTCATCCACATCCATGGCCAAGGGTTGGCAGCTAACACGATTTCAGTGTGTAAATCTGCTTTGATGAGACCCATTTTATTTGCCTTCCAGATCGACCTAGGTAATGAGATCTTTAATAAAGTTCCGAAAGCCTGCGCTAGGCTCAGGCCTTCAGCACCTCCAAAGCCCATCTCATGGTCTTTAGACAAAGTTCTTCATTTCGCCTCCCTGTTGAGCAATGAAGAATGTGCGTTAAAGGATTTGACGCAAAAAGTTATTTTCCTATTTGCACTCGCGTCCGGGGCCAGGGTTAGTGAGATCGTAGCCCTCTCGAGAGAGGCAGGTCGTGTTCAGTTCCTGGATGGGGGGATCTGAACCTGTTTCCGGATCCTACGTTTCTCGCCAAGAATGAGTTACCCACCAACAGGTGGGGTCCCTGGAGAATCTGCCCTCTGAAAGAAGATGCATCTCTATGTCCAGTAGAATGCCTAAAGGTCTATCTTCGTAGAACTTCAGACTTCAAGGGTGGTCAACTATTCAGGGGAGAAACATCAGGCTCAAATTTATCTCTGAATCAACTCAGAGCGAAAATCACATATTTTATTCGCAGAGCGGATCCTGACAGTACACCCCCAGGTCACGATCCGAGGAGAGTTGCCTCATCCCTAAATTTCTTTAATTGTATGGATTTTGAACATCTCCGCTCATACACGGGCTGGAAGTCTTCCAGGGTGTTCTTTCGCCACTATGCGAAGCAAGTAGAGGAACTTAAGAGATCTGTGGTAGCAGTGGGTCGTGTAGTTAACCCTACTGTTTAACTCTGCGAGGAACAGTGGTCTTAATTGGGACGATTAAGTCCAGGGTGAGTGTGTAGGTACATACTGTAATACAAACTAAATGAGGGCACCAAGTGCCCATATAGACTGTTCCTTCTGTCAAAGGTGAACCTAGCATAAGTTCAGACATGTGTGCCGAGCGTTTCTAACGCTAATGTGATTGATTTGTAATACAGACTTTTATGACTTGATACCTCGGTATCTTATTAAAGTGGTGTTTAATGGTTTTTCTTTCAGATAAACAAGTTCTGTTTACTATCATACTTATGCTTAAAGTTTTGGGTTATCCTCTCCTATATATATTATATATATATATATATATATATATATATATATATATATATATATATATATATATATATATATATATATATATATATATATATATATATATAT
>NC_090756.1:57961465-57971465 GCF_036898095.1 Palaemon carinicauda
CTAAAAAACAATCTTGAAATGACAAAAAAGCATATTAATGATTGTTTTGTTTTTCTCTAATTTGAAGCTATAAAATGTTTTGTTAGCCATATTCCTACATATTTTCGAGGAAATATTTTGGATAGTAAAGATCTGTAGCTTTTTTTTTCAATTTTAGTGAATTCGTCCTCACTGTACTTAAGGTTACGAATTCTAAATGCCCTAAGCTACATAGAGGAAAAAAGAGAATGTTCTATATTTCTTAAAATGGCTGGAATAGAAATATACTTAAGTAAAATTTTTGGTAGGCTTTCTATATACAGATTACTTAAATTTATCTGTTTGTCTAACTATTGAAATGTCTAAAAATGAGATAGTGTTATTTTCTTCGTGATTTATTGTAAATTTTATATATGGTACCAATGAATTAATGATGGAAACAAAACACTCAAGATTAAAATTATCATATAAAATACAGAGAACATTTTCAACATATCGATACCAAACAAATTGGGAGAACCACACTGAAGGATTTAATCAAGATTAAAAAAAAAACTTCATAAACAGTATGTTGGATAAAAGAGGGGACAAATGATTACCAATGGCCATACCTAAAACCTGTTCATATTGATCCCCATTAAAACTAAATTTATGCTTTTTAATGCACAGACAAATGAGTTCAATAACAATATGGGTTGGTTAAGGTAAATCATAAAAATCTAAAATACTCGACAGAAAATCCAATAACACATCAATCAGCACCTTTTAAACAACGAAGACACATCAAAACTTACTAATTTATTCCTGGACGTTAGATTGACCTTTTGAAATTTTTCGCAAAGATCAACGGATTTTTTTTATATAAGAGGTTGAAATAGATCCTAAGATTAGGGAAAGTAACTTGACTAAATATTTTGATAATTTATGGTAAATATAACTTGTTGAACTAATAATTGGTATGATTGGATTTTTTCCTATTATGTGTTTGAATTAAACCATATAAATAAGGCAAAGAAACACCAGTAGAGTTAAAGGCATCAATTAATGATTTTTCTTGTTTTAAGATAGAATTTAATATTTGGTTAAAATCTTTGATGGCAGCCAAGGAAGGAAAAATAAAAAGACTTGATTGGAGTTTGTACTTTCGTCCTTAAGGGACGTCAACAGACTCAACAATGTAATAAACGAATTTAACAAATTAATTAGTTGAAATAATATATAGTGTTTGTTTTATTACAGGTAACTGATTAAAAAATATAGACTTTGAGTGGAGTAAATTAAGTATTCCAGTTTTACTCTCTACGTCAGCTATTACTAAAAATACAGTAACTAGAATTCCTTTACGAAGACTTTTCTTTTTTAAGTAGAAAATATGAAAAATTTGATTTGTAAAAATGTGTAACAGAAAAAAGGTTCTTTTTCTTAAAGGCAACCTTTTGTCAAATAGGCTCTTGTTATGGAAAAAAAGAATCCCTTTAGTTTAATTCCCTATATAATCTATTATTCCAAATATACTTTGATTTTATATGATGATAAAAAAATAGAATTTTTTTTAATACAATCCAATAATCATTAATGTATTGGATGTTTGCCTCGGCTGAAAAAAAAAATCCTAATGTAGTTGACGGAGGATAAATGGAACCATATTAAGAGGAAAACAAAGACGCTGGTTGAAGGGGAAGACCAGAATTGGGAAAATATAATAGTTCGGAAGATATTTTAGTTGTATAGCGTGGGGAGAGGTAGAAGTATATTCTATTAGTATACCTTGGAGCGTAGTAAAGATATTTTGGATGTGTATATTGGAGAGAAGTACAAATATTTTATTTTTGTAGCATGGAGAGATATAAAGATATTTTTGTCATCAATTTCCGAAAGTAAGGAAGATATTTTAGCTATGTAGATCAGAAAGTTCTGAAGATATTTCAGTCATGTAGATCAGAAAATATGGAAGGTATTTTAGTCAAGCAGTTCAGAAAATACTAAAGATATTTCAGTCAGGAAGATTAATAAGTAGTAAAGATATTTTAGTGATGTATATCCGAAAGTCCTAAAATATTTTTTTTATAGCTTTGAAAATATTAGAAATGGCTATATCAAAAACCTTTAGAAATGAAACTCAAGGTGTAAAAAGTAGGATTTAGAATAGTCTTAATTACGTAATATTTGTTTTAAGTAAATAATTCCAAGTTTAGATTCAAAGACTTGAATGATGTGCTCACAGCAATTACTGATATGTTCTTAAGTGATTCTAAATTCTTTATATATGTCAAACATCACATTTCCTTCCTTCATTACCAGATAGAAAAAGGTCAAAGGTTATTGAAATAAAATTATTTATTTCTATACTTTTGTGATTGTAATCAGAAAAGATTTTAAACTGGTTTTAGTGTATGTGGAATAATGTTTGGATTTAGTGGTTCTTTTGGCAATATGAATTTAAAATTTAAAGAGAGCAATCAGAGATTGCTAACATCCGCCAAAGGTTGATGAAACAGTCCATGACCTAAGATCTATCTGTGGTGAAAATTTCTGTCATATTCTGTCGTGTAATTTTGACGTAATTCTGTCCAAAGGCAAACAAACAGAAACCCAAACAAATAAATAAATAAATAAACTGACTTGAAAACATAACCTCCTTGGCGGAGGTAATAAAGGAAGCTAATGACCACGATATTTCAAAGAAGATGGATTTAATACAAACAATAGACAGAGAATTAGATAAACCTGTTTTGTTATTTTTTTTTTTACAAGATGATTTACAATATTTATACTTTATTTGTCTTTGCTTATTAAGTTCTAAGAATCCGGAAAAAAATAAATCTAAATAAAAACAGTTAATTTAATAATGAAAAATATAGCATAACATTTTAATATATTACGAAGAGAAAATTGTGTTTTTTTTTTTTTCAATTAAAATCATTAATCAATACTAGCCTATATACGATTTAACTAAAACATCAGGCAATCAGTTAACAAGTAAATTTTCAGCTTCTCAGCGAATATTATCAGATTCTGTCATATCTCCCAAGTGGATTCTTATCTCTACCAACGATAGTTATTTTCATAAACCAATTTCGTTATGTTCATCTCTAAAGTCATTAAAAGTTTGCCGGCCGATCTATTGGAGATTAATATATGCGTATAAGGAATCAATAAACTGTTGAGGGGATATATTTTTCATATATTCTTTGTTCAAAAGATTATGGAAACTTGTGAATCTCCAAGATTTTTTGTAGGCTTTTAAAGGTTTGATGGTTTAAAGGCCGCTCACGAATTGCAGAGGCAAGGGGCAGTGACATTGCCCTATCAGGAAGGGCAATGCTCTAGAGACTGACCACATATACATATGATCAGCGACCAAGTCCACTCTGTTCCTTAGCTAGGACAAAGAAGGGCCAGGCAATGCCTGCTGATGACTCAGCTGATAGACCTTAAGCCACCCCACCCAACCACCCCCAACATCCTTAGATTTAAGGATGGTGATGTTGCAGTGACCAAAGGTACCGAGTTTGAGCGGGACTCGTACCCCAGTCTGGCAATCAACAGTCAGGGACGTTACCACATCCCTATTTTAGAATTTATTTTGAAATGTAGTTTAGTTTCTTGAAAATGTAGTAAGAGTTTACATTGTATTGTAGATATACCGATCATGAAAACGAAATATGTAATAGAAGACAAAATGAGGTAGAATCATTTAAATATTTTGGAAATATGATCTCTAATATAGGGGCATTAGATTTAGAGATTTTGATGAAAGATTGAAAATGCAAATCAGGTAGAGAACAATTCGGAAATCCAATCTCCTTAAATTACATATAAAAATCAGGTTATATATATCAGTTTAATGAGATAGGTGTTAGTGTATGGAAATGAGTCGTGGTATGACAATGAAACAATATTCAACATAGATTTATAGATTTGAGAACAAAGCAATCAGAAGAATATTGGGAGTTAAATGGGAAGGCAAGATTAGAAACTAAACTTTAAGAGAAGCTACTTGAGTGCCATATGTGGATGTGATCATTGTGAGGGGTAGATAAAGATGGTTTGGACATGCTATTCACACTTCCCAAGAGAGATTAGTTTAGCAAATGTTAAACTGCAGGGTTCCACATGAGACTAGAATAGTTGGAAAACCCAGGCCCACATGGCTAAGGATTATTAAGCGTGAAGTAGGAGATGATGAATGGAAAGGCATTGAATTAAAAGCCCAAAATAGAGACGACTGGCGAAATATAACCGAGGACGTTTGCGTCAGTAGATGTAGGAGTATGATGAGGAAGATACATATTAACGCAAATTGAAAATAGTTACAAATCATAATCAGGATTATTATTATTATTATTATTATTATTATTATTATTATTATTATTATTATTATTATTACTAGGTAAGCTACAAACCTAGTTGGAAAAGCAAGATGCTTCCCAAGGGCTCCAGCAGGGAAAAATAGCAAAGTGAGGCAAGGAAACAAGTAAATAAATAAATAAACCACAAGAGAAGTAAGAAATTATTAATATAATTTATTTTAAAATACAGTTATAAGCGTAAATTAGATCTTCCATATATAAACTATAAAAAAATCCAAATAAAACAGAAAAAAAGAGGATAGAATTGCGCTCCCGGGTATATCCGAGAATTATACACACACACGTACACACACACACACACACACACTATATATATATATATATATATATATATATATATATATATATATATATACTATATATATATATATATATATATATATATATATATATATATATATATATATATATATATATATATATATGTATATATATATATATATATATATATATATATATATATATATATATATATATATATATATATATATATATATATATATATATATATATATATATATATATATATATATTTGTGTAAACAAACCAATGCGTATATATATACGTGCAAGATCAAGACAGATCTTGTAACAACATATTTCAATACTTCACTAAGAAATAATCAAGATTAAAAAAAAAACATTTAATAATTAGGTCTACTCACATCTGGTGTTTAAGAATATTTTTAACCTGAATAAAACATAAAGCTGGAATTGATTTGAATCGGGGACTCGAAAAAAAGGAAAAAATATTCGGAAGGTAAATTTTTTTCTTTTTTCAAATATGGTCATTTCAGATATGGACTGAAGTGTTGGGCATCTGTCCAATACCATGTGTGGAAAATATGAGAGTTTCTGCTGACTGTACATATCAGCAATATAATACACAGTCATACACCCACATACGCGTACGCACACACACACAAGGAATGGAATCGGTAACTTCATGAAATTCTGTGAAACCTTTTGAAAATTATTTTTTTATTTCATCAATTCTTTTGAAAATGTTTTCCTAATATCAAAATATTTTTGTACCGAATTTCACCACCATAAACTTTATAATAATGCGTAGTTCCAAAACTCTATGTAATCCTGAAGAAGGGTCGCGAAGTGATCTGAAACATGTGTTAACACCAAGCAATAGATAAGAAAAAATAATTGTACTTCTGCTGTTATCATCGATACAGCATAATTAAAATCAAAGTTTATTCAATCAATTCCAATAAAAACGCCTAGAACAAGAGGGTAATATATTACAACGATAAACAAGCATTTTCTAATTAAAAAGAATCAGTACGAATAATAAATACAAAAATGTAATTTATATCGATATAATTCCAGAGTGATATCATAACTAGAGGTGACATCAGACAATCAATTTAATGAATTTCTGACATTTATATTACAATGAAAAATAAAATAACAGTAATAGAGCAACTAGCAGTTCCCTGTTTATCTAGAGTATTCTAGAGTCATTAGATAATTAAAAAGATAACGAGGCTATGAAATATAATAATGCACGAGTACTTTAGAATTTGAACTATATAAACATTTAATTGTGTGAAACCCCAAGAGATTCAGGGTCAGCCTTTCTAGGAAATAGATAGCTGACTTTTTCCATAAAATCTTTATGAGTTTCATGATGGTTTTCTCATAGGTCAAATGAAATTTTGAATATGTATCAAAACTTTATTCTCTTATTTTTTTTTTATGGAATTTAGATTTCATTTTACTCTCTTTTTTATATCTTTTCTTTTTATTCACTCGTACCTGCTACTATACATTAGTAAAAAGATTTTTTTTTTTCAGTTATATCCTACATACGGTTGTATTATTATTATTATTATTATTATTATTATTATTATTATTATTATTATTATTATTATTATTATTATTATTATTATTATTATTATTATTATTATTATTAATATAACTAACTGTAAATCAAATGCAGTTATGGACATATAAAACAATACAAATAGAAATATGCATATGAACCATTCCAATCTTGATATGGAGAGTTCTCTACCTCTAAAATACATTGAATGTATTATTGTTTGTTAAATATTTGTTACAATAAAGAAAGGTTCGATGCTAACCTCTACTCCCACCTGGAAATCATTTTACAATGACTAAAAGCCAGTGGGAATTCTCCTGAATCTGTGCTGATAAAAGATAAAAATTGAAATTTTGTAGGTTAGAAAAAGCACTCTTTCAAATATCGTTCGGTCACATATGAATTCATATATTAGAAATATTATATCTCTAAAGTGTTCTCTAAATCAGATATATCACTTTCTCAGAGGAATACCTTAACGTGATAAAAGCGTTCATGTACCACCGTGATCAGCAAAGCTGTACTGGCCAGGGCCACACATTCTAGGTTTGTTTGTTGTGAGAATTCAGACAAAAGACTCCTACCATCACTAATGCATACTAGCCAGCGTGTTGATGAAAACCGGACAATCCATAAATATGAATAAGGACATATCTGAGGCCTTTGTCTTGCAGTGGATTAGAAACGGTTGTGTTTATAATTTCAAAGAATTAAAAAAAAAAAATAATCGATAAATAATCCAACTTTAGAACTTCTTAAAGTCTTGGGAAGCAAAAGGTTTTGTTTCAATAATAATCTCTTAGCTTTTAACCATCTTCCCCTCTTGGATCCCTTTGGAATAATAATTTGAAATCGGACTTATCTGGGCCATATTTTCCAGAAGCATTTGCATATTTGGGAACAGAATTAAATGTTTTATATGAAAATATAATCCTGTCTTCGAGAAGTCAGCTCGTGCATTATTATTATTATTATTATTATTATTATTATTATTATTATTATTATTATAATTTGTTGAGTTACGTTACTAGTTGGAAAAGCAAGATGCTATATGACCGATGGCTCCGACATGGAAAATAGCCCAGTGAGGAAAGGTAATATAGAAAAAAAAAAAAAGAACAAGCTCTGCGGGAGTGTACCCTCAAGCAAGAGAACTCTATCCCAAGAGAGTAGAACGCCATGGTACAGAGGCTATGGCACTACTCAGACCCAGAGACATGTTTTGATTTATATTCATTTGTAAACTAATAGAAATATCCTATAATAAAATATATCAATTTATTAAGACATAAATTTTGTTAAATTAACTAATTTTCACGAAAAGGGTAAAAATGATGGTTTTTGTTTAATGCTGTTGTTATTCGACCTGATAAAGTTCTCTGAAAATAATTAAATAAAAATTAAGTTTTATTTTTGTTTCCTTGGATATGTACTAACTATAAAATCATACTATCCATAAAATTTATTAGAAAATACTACGCAATTATATTTCATTTAATGCTAATCTTGAAATATTTTGGTATGTTTAGTCTGTGCATAACCTTTTTCCTTAGCCCAAAGGATCATAGAAGATATTTCTTTTTATGTCTGTTTTACCAATAAAATGTGTTATATATAGTATCAATATCTAACAGATTATAAACAAAACATATAAGAATAAAAGAGAAATAGGTAGAAAAAATTGTTAAACTAAATAAAGACTAACATGAAACAATAAAACAGAGACGAAGAAAGATTAGAAACAGCGAACAAGGAAAAGAAAAAAGTCTCATTAATAAGCTCTTGCTTCGAGGAGATAGATGCAAATGGGAAAAAAGTAAACAAAACGTGAATAGGAACAACTATAGAGAGGAAGACAGAAAAGCGTAGCTATAAAAAATGATATGACGAATATAAACAGACACACAGACACAAACACACACACACACACACACATACACACACACACACACACACACACACATATATATATATATATATATATATATATATATATATATATATATATATGTATATATATATATATATATATATATATATATATATATATATATATATATATATATATATATATATTTGTATACATATATTTTTGTGAAAATAAATTGGGAGATCCACCAAAATTTACCATTAACTTAAATATCTGACTAACATAAATATCTATGTTACAGCAAGATTTGATATAAAGTTACTAGCAAAATTTACATTGGTACGTACTGTATACTTATATACAAAAATGCTGAAACGTTACCTTCTGTAAAAACAAGTAAATAAAAGTAAGTTAATCAATACAATATCAATATCTTCAAAGAGTTAAATTTGATAGCATACACTTTCAGATTTTGTAAATAACAAGTGTATCGCTTGAGGTAATTGATTATATATTTAGGCGTAACTCAAAAAATTACAAAACGTTCAAATTCATGAAAAAAGGATCCTTTGATTAACAAAATACAGAAACTTTATCATATGTTGAGGAGTAAGGACCTTAATACCATTTTATACTAAGTCTTTCCTCCTAAATAGGAAAGTCATTACAGTAAAATCTCGTTATCCGCGATATTCAAACTTCGTTATATGCGACAGTTAACGAACGTTCGTTATCCGCGATGAATTAGCTTACAAAGACCACCGCGTATACCAAAATCACTGATTAGTAACAAATCTCTCCCATAGGAGTACATGGTAAGGTTATTTAATGGCCCCAACTATTTTCATATAGTAGCAAAAGGAACTGTATTTTAAGGGAAATAAATGGCTATTAACTATGCATTATCATTAGGCTAAATTTAAAAATGTTAACACCGGCTTTTAGACCAACAAAAAATGCTTAATTTCTAACAAAGTCATTACTTCCAGGATCACTAAGAAACAAAGGCTTATACATACACACAAACACACACACATATACATACATACATACATACATACATATATATATATATATATATATATATATATATATATATATATATATATATATATATATATATATATATATCAAAGCACTTCTCCCTATTTTGGGGGGTAGCCGACATCAAACAGATGGAACAAAAAAGGGGACCTCTCCTCTCTACGTTCCTCCTAGCTTGACTGCTAGGGTGCCACAGCTCACCCTCCCCCGTTATCCACCTCAGATGAAGCTTCATAACAATAAATCCTCTACTGCTGCTACCCCCGTGGTCATTCAAGGCCCCAGAGGAAGCAGCAGGGCCTCCCAGAACTGTGTCACAATTCCTTGCCATCCTTTCCTATTTCTCGCACACTCTCTCGCCTCTATCACATCTATTCTCCTATCACCCAGAACTTCCTTCAATCCATCCATCCACCCAAACCTTGGCCTTTCTCTTGTACTTCCCCCATCAACTCTTGCATTCATTACCTTATTTAGCAGACAGCAATATTTCATTCTCTCAACATGGCCAAACCACCTTAGCACATTCATATCCACTCTAGCTGCTAACTCATTTCTTACACCCGTTCTTACCCTCGCTACTTTGTTCCTAGCCCTAATTTCTCGAGATACACCAGCCATACTCCTTAGACACTTCATTTCAAACATTCAATTTCTGTCTCTCCGTCACTTTCATTCCCCACAATTCCGATCCATTTATCACAGTTGGTAAAATCTCTTTCTCATACAGAACTCTCTTTACATTTGCCCAACCTTCTATTTTTCCCTACTCCCTTAACTGCCCCCAAAAGTTTGCATCCTTAATTTACTCTCTGACGTACATCTGCTTCCATTCCACCATTTGCTGCAACAACAGACCCCAAGTACTTAAACTGATCCATCTCCTCAAGTAACTCTC
>NC_090756.1:57978965-57981465 GCF_036898095.1 Palaemon carinicauda
CAGATCTGCATTAAGGGGATGGAATTGATACAAAGAGATTAGCATCATCTGCATATGCAACAAGCTTGTTTTCTAGGCCAAACCATGTGTCATGTGTATATACAGTAATATGAAAAGTAATGTGCCAAGAACACTACCCTGTGGAACACCGGATATCACACTCCTATACTCACTAAGGTGCCCATCAACAACAACTCTTTGAGATCTATTACTTAAAAAATCAATAATAATGCTAAGCAACGACCCACCCACTCCCAACTGTTTGAGTTTAAAAGCAAGGGCCTCATGATTAACACGGACAAAGGCAGCACAAAAATCAAGGGCAATCATACGAACTTCCTGACCACAATCAAGGGATTTATGTACAGCATTGGAGATTGTAAAAGGAGCATCATATGCTCCAAGGCCTTTACGAAACCCAAATTGCAAACTAGGGATTAGAGGATTACCTTGAGGTAACCTATTAAGACGTTTTGCCAGAGGACGTTCAAAAACTTTAGATAATATGGTAGTTATGGAAATTGGGCGGTAATCAATGGGACTTGAGTTACCACAAACACATTTTCATAGAGGAATAACATTACCAATTCTCCATAAAGTGCTAAAAGCTCCTCTTCTTGCTAACTTGCGCAAAATTACAGATAGCTTTGGAGCTAAAAAATCTGCAGTTTTTATAAAAAACAAAGGGAAAATATTTGGGTTTATACCTCCATAAGCATCAAGGTCCATCAACAGAGCTTTAATTTCACGAGATCAAAAAGCTAAACTAGTTAGTTGAGCTTCAGGAGAGGAGTAATAAAGAAGTTATAGCTTTTCATTACTCTGTTTACTTTCAAAAATATCATCCAAAAGAGTTGCCTTTCCCTTTGGACAGTGAGTGACTGAGCCATCTGGTTTAAGTAAAGGAGGAACTGTTGCATCTACAACAAAGAGTGAAGATTTAAGGTTAGACCACCATTTATGTTCTTGAGTTGTGCAAGAAAGGGTTTCTTTTATGATTCAATTGTATTTCTTTTAGATTGAGGCATAAACCCTCTGAGCAAAAGCTCGAAGATGAGTATAGTTATTCCACATCAAATCTGATCTGTTATCCTTCCAAAGATGATAGGCCTCCTGCGTGTCCCAATAAGCATGTCTATAATCATCATTGAACCACGGTTTGTCCTTCACTAGGTACCTTAGCACACAAGAAGGGATACGCCTATAAATTATGTTAACTAGATTCTCATTCAAAAGGACAACAGGATCAAAACTACTGTATAGTTGTGACCAATTCAAGCACAAAAGATCATGCAAAATCCCATTCGAGTGTGCTAGGTTTTTCATATGAATTTTACAAGAGTATAACACATAATGGACAGGCTGCTCAGTCTTCACTACTAATGAAATAGAGGCATGATCACATGTCCCGACTGGAGAACCAACCTTATTAGTTATAACACCAGGGGAGTCAGTGTATACGAGGTCCGGACAATTACCAGACCTATGAGTAGCATAATTTATGATTTGCTCACAGCCTGATTTAGAGGCAAAGACTAAAGCTCTTAAGCCATGGCGATCGGTAGGAGAAATAGAACTTAACCACTCCCTGTGGTGAGCATTAAAATCACCAATAAAGGCAAAAGTAGCCTTTCTATTATCTTCTTGTATCTTAGCCATAATGGTAAGAAAACAATCGAAGAAAGAATCATTCATGTCTGGATTCCGGTACATTGAACACAAATAAAAGTTGTTATGCCTGCCACAAACTTTTATTACCTGAATCTCATGACATCCACATTCATTGCAGGACTTATGAGAAACAGGGTACTCAGTCCTAATATACACCGCCATTCCCCTGGCCCTAGGGATGGCATTACGTTTCAATATTATTGGCTTCTCAAAACCAGTTATAAGAAGCTCAGATGAGTGCCTCATATTGGAAACCGAAGTTTCTGAGCACAAAAGAATATCATACTGTGTGGATGCAACTGTAAGGTCTTGAATATTTGCATGAAGACCACGAATATTGCAAAAATGAAGGCGACATTGACGGAATCTAGGACGCACTAGTCCCGGATTTTACTCGTTGTCTCCAGACAGCATAACAATTAATAGTAATAAAAAAGAGACATCATACTTGAAAACTAGATTAACAAGAATTATAACAAAAACAATATGTACAGAATTATAAATAAAGTGATTGATCAAACCCATAGACTATAGTAAATAGTCGGAAAAACTGGTAAACATGGAGGAACCGATACACCATGTAAGGCTAAATACCCTCCAGGATAGCCACTTCAACTAAAGGGAGGACAGTACGGATGGTTTTGAGAAGAAAAAGAATAGGAAAAGGAAAAGACATCCTCTTGATAAACCACCAGGCATCCATGACCCTTCTATTAAACCTGCCCAACACACCATTTAAAAAAACAAGAGGAAAAATAAAATAAGATAAAATATTGTGCCCGAGTGTACCCTCAAGCAAGAGAACTCCAACCCAAGAAAGTGGAAGTAG
>NC_090756.1:57983965-57991465 GCF_036898095.1 Palaemon carinicauda
AAGAAAAACACTTTTACGAAATGACATGGACCACGCCGTTAAGAACTCCCCCCCCCTCTCTCTCTCTCTCTCTCTCTCTCTCTCTCTCTCTCTCTCTCTCTCTCTCTCTCTCTCTCAAATACTATTTTCTATAGACAACTCAACGAAAGTGTTTGTACTTCGCCATGATCAGCAAAACTGTACTAGTCATGTCCATACTAGTTTGGTATGCTTTGAGGAACCAGACGAAAATCCTTAAACATAACCCATCGTCAGTTGGCCAGCATACATAAATCAGTATTATATGACATTAATTGATACACCCGAGGGCTTTTTCCTGCAGTGGACTAGATACGGCTTCATTTGTTATTGCTTTTGTTGTTGTACAAAATAGACTTTATAAAAAAGCTTGAAATTCATATACAAATGTCTTCTTCGCGAGCATTCTATCTTATTTCTCTTGTTTTTGTTTCTTTTTTGAAGAGTTATTATGATCTAATTCATTATTGTTACTGTTCTTGAATTATTTTATCTTATTTGTTTATTTTTCTCTTGTACATTTTTTATCTCCTTGTTTCCTTTCCTCACTGGACCATTTTTCCCTTTTGTAGTCGAAGCCCCTGAGCTTCTAGCATTTTGTTTTTCCAAATAGGGTTATAGCCTAGCTGGTAATAATAATAATAATAATAATAATAATAATAATAATAATAATAATAATAATAATAATAATAATAATAATAATAATAATAGTTATTAGAAACTCACTAAACAACTTTCAAAAATGTTAATAATCATCGTATCCCAAACCAGCAAGAAAACACCAATTCAGCACACAGGACTTCCAGAACTAATTCGAAGTGGTGTCCCCAGTGGAATCAAGAAGTTATTAAAGGGAGTACCAATCTCTCTAATTCCACAACACAATTCTACTACTGATGCAACATTGCAATCCATAGTTTCTCGGGCTGATGTCTTCCATTAGGGAGGCGACCCTATATTCAGAATGGCAAGAAGAGCAACGCTCTCTCGCTCTAATGACATTTACAGGTGGTATTTGATTTTTTTATTCCTGTCCAGGTCTGGACGATATGTGTTATGGATTGACAGAATTTTTTTTTATTTGTGAAGAGCATTATGTGTTTTATAAGTATGTGTATGTTTATGCAAATGTTTATAATGCATATGTATATGTGTTTGTATATATATATATATATATATATATATATATATATATATATATATATATATATATATATATATATATATATATATATATACATATAAGAATGTATATATTTTCATATATAGTAGGCTATAGTCAAACCATTCGGTGGTGGCCGCTGAGATGACCTCTTTGCCAGAACTTATCGTGTCCAAGCGTAAACACTTAGTTCATTTTTCTTGAAGGAAGCTTTCTTTAGAGACAAGTTGAAAACCTTTGAAAACAACAATAAAGGCATATTAAACGATTAACAGTAATACAGGGACGAGTATCCTATTTTCCCTCACCCTTTCTTTACAACTGTACTTCCGGCCACAAGATCTCTTTATTAACATCAACATCTTTACAACAATAACTTTATTGTAACAAAAGTGGGGATTTCCTTTCTTGCATAAAAGTTCAACACATTTTTTCTTAAAACATATTTGTTGGAGTCGTCTAGAGCAGTCACAATACGGAGACAATGCTTTGTTCGTTCTTGAAAATTAGATTTTCCACATTCTTCTTGCATGATTATTCGTCAAACTGTTATTCAATAACATTCTTGGCTTAAAACGTACAAATATATGCTTTATTTACCTAAGTAATAGTGCCGTTACTCATCTTCATTGTGAAATATTTGTACACACTGTGTACTGTTTCCACGAGTTCTTTAAGTTTCCAATCGTTGTTTGATAGCTTATGCAGTTTCAAACACTGCCTTTTATACTCCAATATCAGCCATTCAGGGAATTAAATATGGCTCACTGATCTTTGCATGATAAATTTACTATTGTGACTTCCAAGATCAATCAGGTTTAGAACTCACCTTCTGCCAGAGTGTTATTACAATAGGATAAAACTGGCAAATAACCTGGGATTATAATTTCGAGGAAAAAATTTTGTTGGTTTCAATTATCATTATAGAAATGGAAACATTACTTTATGAAATATATATGCTCGGCAAGACTAACAGGAGAGAGAGAGAGAGAGAGAGAGAGAGAGAGAGAGAGAGAGAGAGAGAGAGAGAGAGAGAGAGAGAGAGAGAGAGAGAGAGAATTCAACTTCTGGTTAATCGTAGCCACCTCTGGTTAATCCTGTGAGATTAGTCAAAAAGGAAGGATCTGTGAGAAAGGGGCTACGCTTTATCAGTTTCACTCAGTTTGGATGAATCGAGTCAAATACTGCGTTAATTTTTTCTGAAAGTGGTTAAATAATTTTGACAGGAGTACACTATACAGTGGGTCAGATCAAGATGGAATAAGATAAGGTGAGTTACCGCTCATGGTGCTGGGAGCTCAGCTGTGCTGTGACGTCACCTGGAGAGTTCCAGCGTTTATTTGACAGCTTTCCTTATTATTAGCAGGGTTAAAAGAATACTTTTAACCCGGATTATTACAACCACCTACTATCGTTTCCAGAGGCCGTGTAACAGTGTTTTTCTCAAATGTTTCAAACATTGGCCTAATTTTTGGTTGTACAATGAATTGACAGATGTGCTTAATTAACCAGTTTACTCTTAGAAAAAAGAGGAACTTCTTCCCTTCCTTGAGAGCGTTTCGAAGAAGTGTTACTTAATCACGTAAATGTGACGCAGATGTTCCCCCAACCCTCCTTCGGTGTTTACACCTATGGCTATCCTAGTACTCCCCCCCCCCCTTCCTTCTTGCCTTCTTTCCTTCATTCCTATTATTATTAGGCTACCGAGTAAATCCCTGTTAGGAAAGACTGTGTACTGCACATATAAAATGAGCCGGAAGAGCAATAAAATGTTTTATGGTGGTAGATAATGACTAGATGGTTAACACAAATTATCAAACATAATAGAAGAGGTTTAAAACAGGGGTGTGGAATCGCACTGAGAGATATTCGACTCGGACTCCTAAAAATTTTAGATTTGCGACTAAAAAATAAAATAAAATAAAAACATTAGTAGAAATAAAAAACAATTTTTTTCCTTGAGAGTGATGATGAGTAAAATGTATAAGTGTCCATTTCTTGTTTTTTTGGTTTTTTTTTTTTCATCCCTCATAAATGTATGGTTTCCAGCAATTGGTGATAACATTATTTTGTAAAAGCAAAGCTAATGAATACTTTGATACGAGAAGTAACAAAAATAGGTACTGGTACTTATAACGTAAATAAATATATAGAACTATAGGTTGAAATATAATAAATCTTATGTATGTATGAACACACACACACACCCATGTATATATATATGTATATATATATATATATATATATATATATATATATATATATATATATATATATATATATATATATATATATATGTATGTATGTATATATATGTATGTATAAATATATATATATATATATATATATATATATATATATATATATATATATATATATATATATATATATATATATGATTTCAAAATATCAAATGGCCGATGTGAATGCCCCTATATGAAACATCTTTTAGAAGTCTACCTTCTAAGGAATTCAAGCTACTCTCTCTGGCGAAATTGATATGATAAATTATATCAAACAATGCTCTCTGTCATTTTCTTCCTGGTAATTGATGTATCAAGTAACCTGTGTTGTATGGAAGAATGAGTCCTACAGCTTAACCTACAGAAAACTATATTTCTATTGCTTTACCAACACTCGCTTGAAGTGCAAAGTGTAGGGTTAGCATGGCTTCTTTCGTCTCCTGTCATAAGTCTCATTCTTGATCTTCAATGTAAGTGAGTGGGTAAGATATAAATCGTTGGTCTTGTGTTTAGGTAAAGTCTAAAGTCACGAATCACATTACCAGGTATGCTGAACTTTTACTGACAAAGAATTTCGTATTGCTTGGGGTAGGTCATATGACAATTATCTATGGAGTTAAACAGGCGTTTAACAATTCGGGGGATGGGAGGTAAAGAGGAAGAAACGTTATAATTCGTCACTGAGGGATGTCATCACTTTTGCAAATGTGTGGGTGGCTAAGACTGGCTTTAGCCTCATTTTCTTAAGCAAAAAAGTTAATGAAACATAATTGGCAATGCACAGTATTTCCCAAAATTAGGCCATTGTATGAAGCGATCAATGCTTTGATATCATGGAAATCCATCAGTTATTTTAGGAGTTATTTAAAAAAAACACACTATTACACGGCCTCTGGAAACGATAGTAAGGGCTAGACGCACCGTCAAAAAGCCCCTGTCCGGAGAAAAGCTCCGGGCAATCTAAAAAGGAAGAAGACGACAGCTGTCCTGTACAACCAGCCTTATCATTCGTGCCTCTTTTTGGATTCCGAACATTGAATTCATGAAAGTAGGCTAATATTAATATTAATATTAATATAAAGTTAACATTAATATAATATTAATGTTAATATCAATATAATATAATAGTAATGGAAATAAAAATTCACGTATGACTAAAGCTTTACTCTGAAAATTTCATAAAAAATATTTATACAGTCTCTCTCTCTCTCTCTCTCTCTCTCTCTCTCTCTCTCTCTCTCTCTCTCTCTCTCTCTCTCTCTCTCTCTCTCTCTCTCTCAATTTGAATAAATTTTCAATATTACTGAAATTTTTTTTTATCTATTTTCACAACTTTGCTATAAAATTTTTCTTTCTTAGTTTAATATCTTTATTCTAAAATTTAGCCTACTTCTAATAATAAAAGGCTTAATACCTCCTCGGGAACATCAATATTGGCGCCTTTAAATATATCAATAAGATATGAAACGTCTTTGACTCCTTGTTTTAGAGCATCACCAAGAAATATTTTGAATAAATATTCCATTTTGTGTAGATTTTCTCTAAAATGATTACATGACCTATATAAAACCTTTCTCTTTACAAGTGACATCCACTTATCGCCTGTTTTATATCCATCAACTGAGCCTAATGATGTATACTTATTTTTAAATTTAAAAGCCACGAACCCTCCAAACAAAGAAGTTAAGGACTCCCTTCCTATCAGTGTTGCAGGTTTCATCTCTGCTAAATCTTTTACTTGATTTTCCTGTCTCGGTCTCATTATTAACAGGCAGAAGGTGCTTCATGAGACACGCAGAGATATATAACACGGAATATAGATAATTGGGAGCAACATTTAACCTTTGAGATGGACCACTTATATTTAATCACTCAGTAGTGACACAAGATGTACAGTAGCTTCATCATTATTACAAACATTAAGACCCTAAACTTGTTAACTTTTGTCTCTACCCAGTATGTATAACCGTAGTCTATATTAAAATTCCAAAGGGGACGGATGATCATGGCAATGACCAATTTGTCGTATAAAAGAAAAGAGATGTTCGACTGTGTCTTAACACAGTCGTCTTGTCATCAAGAACTGTAATCCTTAGAGTCCATGTAACATGTTATACGATAATCCTCTTACTGGAACGAAAACATTTTCACTTTCATTTTAGCATTTAAACACAAAATATAGCATATATTTCAACTTGACGTGGACAGTTCGAGAAAGCACCTCTACCTTTCTTTACGAAAAACTTACTGTACGAGTTATTCAAGCCAAACCAGCAAACAATTAAAGATATAAGATCAGATGTTGCATTACAAAACTGACTTTTCAATAAGCCTTTGTTACTACAAAATTTGATGGAATTAGCCACTGAGGAAGAGAGTAACTGAACTGCTGTTTCTCACTTTGCCGTTTATAACCTCACACGTTTGAAGTGACTCATTAATTTTGTAGGCTATTTTGAGATCATTTACTGTTAAAGGTACGATTTTTGACACAGATTTTGAGGTAATGATTTTATCTCTAACCTGAAAACCATAGTCTATTGAATCATTTTGAATTAAGTTGATTAGATGGGATGGATCTGCCAAGACGAAAACTTTTGAAAAATTTCGAAGCAACAAAATTCTTTTATTATAATCTGAAGCTCACATAATACTATTTATACATACGAAAATTTATTTTCTCTCTCTCTCTCTCTCTCTCTCTCTCTCTCTCTCTCTCTCTCTCTCTCTCTCTCTCTCTCTCTCTCTTATTCCTCCCATCGTAGCTAAAGATTTACTTGGATGAGAAATATAATCAATATATGCATATAATCTCGTAATTTTTCAAGTGAGCCTATTCATATACAGTTCTCCTAGTTGACCAAAATTCTACATGCAAAGTATGCCTAGTAAACGAAACTAAAGTGACGAGATATTAGTGATAGGGTTACCTGAATCACAACAGTAATTACATTATTATAAAGATTTAGTGTCCGTATGGCATCTTCTTTTAGACTTCGGACAGTCTTAGGGCAGCAATTGAGCAACTCGTGCCTAAGGTTTCTGGCAAAATCATTGGGTTGGAAATGTGACGAACAAATTCGTGCAGATTTGGCATTGATACAATAATTTCTTTTGCGTATATTCACCCACTTATTACATAGTTCTGCATCTTTTAGGAAATGGTAAAAAAAAAAATTTTCCCATCACCAACAGCTATATTGGTCTTATAAGAATTGGAGAACCCATATATGACACTTATAATCATGATGAATATCTCAACGCAAATGAACACAAAAACGTTTGTGAAAAAAGAAAAACCACGGCATATTTCCCGCCTGTAGGTTGCATTGCTGAATTCTCCAGGTGACGTCATGCGCGTGAGTGTAGAACACGGGACGCTAGGTAACTCACCTTATCTTATTCCATCTTGGGTCAGATATCGTCTCAGCGGCCACGGCAGATTGGTTTTACTATACTAGGTAGTAGGTTTGCCAGGGCACCAGCCACCCATTGCGATACTACCTATAGAGAGTTATGGGTCCTTTTATAGGCCAGACAACATTATATTGGATCTGTTTCTCTGGTTACTGCTTATTTTCCTCTGGCCTAAACATAAACCGAATAGTCTGGCATATTCTTTACATATTCTCCTGTCCTTGTACTCATTATACCATATACCACCGATATTACCAAACAATTCCTCTTCGCTCAAAGGGTTAACTACTGTTCTGTAATTGTTCAGTGGCCATTTTCCTCTTGGTAAGGGTAGCTCTTCAAGCCTTTTCACTGCAACTACTTTCGGATCATGTCCCTCCACCAAAACGGCAAGATTTAGGAAAAAATAAGTTAAGGTAAAAGTTTTTAACTCTACTTTGAAAGAAAGAGCATTAAATGCCGAATCCAGTGGTATATAACAAATCTTGTGAAATTAACTTTATGAACTTTTGTTTGCGAATAAATGTCGTAAATTCCGCTGCCAGCCGTAAGAGCATAATATTCCGAGACCGGGGAGATATAGCAGAGGGAAGGACGGCGTGGAGTCTGATTTTGACAGCAAATTAAAAGACGCAACAGGCGGCCTCTTTTGGAGGATAA
>NC_090756.1:57996465-58003965 GCF_036898095.1 Palaemon carinicauda
GTGGAGATGGGTTTATTTCAAGTCTATGAACAGATTCCTGAATTCGACAGGAATATGTAGGGGGACTTGTCATAAACTTTTTAGTCTCTCTTGATAGCTCAGTCGGTAGGGTCCCTGCCAGCATGGTTTCCAGCTGTACAGGTGGTGGTTCGAATCCCCACCCGGCCAGAAGCTGTTACCATAAAATGAATTCCAAGTGGATATATATTCCTAAGATAGAATTCGGTATTAAGTGCCATTCGTGGGTGATATTTACATTAATTAAAAATCACGTGTGCTTGTGATATATGTTCATTAAAATAACCACGTGTTGCAAACTCAAGATTCAGCTATCATGGTGGAGATGGGTTTATTTCAAGTCTATGAACAGATTCCTCAATTCGACAGGAATATGTAGGGGGACATGTCATAAACTTTTTAGTCTCTCTTGAAAGCTCAGTCGGTAGGGTCCCTGCCAGCATGGTTTCCAGCCGTACAGGTGGTGGTTCGAATCCCCACCCGGCCAGAAGCTGTTACCATAAAATGAATTCCAAGTGGATATATATTCCCAAGATAGAATTCGGTATTAAATGCCATTCGTGGGTGATATTTACATTAATTAAAAATCACGTGTGCTTGTGATATGTTCATTAAAATAACCACGTGTTGCAAACTCACGATTCAGCTATCATGGTGGAGATGGGTTTATTTCAAGTTTTTGAACAGATTCCTGAATTCGACAGGAATATGTAGGGGACTTGTCATAAACTTTTTAGTCTCTCTTGATAGCTCAGTCGGTAGGGTCCCTGCCAGCATGGTTTCCAGCCGTACAGGTGGTGGTTCGAATCCCCACCCGGCCAGAAGCTGTTACCATAAAATGAATTCCAAGTGGATATATATTCCCAAGATAGAATTCGGTATTAAATGCCATTCGTGGGTGATATTTACATAAATTAAAAATCACGTGTGCTTGTGATATGTTCATTGAAATAACCACGTGTTGCAAACTCACGATTCAGCTATCATAGTGGAGATGTGATTATTTCAAGTCTATGAACAGATTCCTGAATTCGACAGGAATATGTAGGGGGACTTGTCATAAAATTTTTACTCTTTCTTGATAGCTCAGTCGGTAGGGTCCCTACCAGCATGGTTTCCAGCCGTACAGGTGGTGGTTCGAATCCCCACCCGGCCAGAAGCTGTTACCATAAAATGAATTCCAAGTGGATATATATTCCCAAGATAGAATTCGGTATTAAATGCCATTCGTGGGTGATATTTACATTAATTAAAAATCACGTGTGCTTGTGATATATGTTCATTAAAATAACCACGTGTTGCAAACTCACGATTCAGCTATCATGGTGGAGATGTATTTATTTCAAGTCTATGAACAGATTCCTGAATTCGACAGGAATAAGTAGGGGGACTTGTCATAAACTTTTTAGTCTCTCTTGATAGCTCAGTCGGTAGGGTCCCTGCCAGCATGGTTTCCAGCCGTACAGGTGGTGGTTCGAATCCCCACCCGGCCAGAAGCTGTTACCATAAAATGAATTCCAAGTGGATATATATTCCCAAGATAGAATTCGGTATTAAATGCCATTCGTGGGTGATATTTACATTAATTAAAAATCAGGTGTGCTTGTGATATATGTTCATGAAAATAACCACGTGTTGTAAACTCACGATTCAGCTATCATGGTGGAGATGGGTTTATTTTAAGTCTATGAACAGATTCCTCAATTCGACAGGAATATGTAGGGGGACTTGTCATAAACTTTTCAGTCTCTCTTGATAGCTCAGTCGGTAGGGTCCCTGCCAGCATGGTTTCCAGCCGTACAGGTGGTGGTTCGAATCCCCACCCGGCCAGAATCTGTTACCATAAAATGAATTCCAAGTGTATATATATTCCCAAGATAGAATTCGGTATTAAATGCCATTCGTGGGTGATATTTACATTAATTAAAAATCACGTGTGCTTGCGATATATGTTCATTAAAATAACCACGTGTTGCAAACTCACGATTCAGCTATCATGGTGGAGATGGGTTATTTTCCAGTCTATGAACAGATTCCTGAATTCGACAGGAATATGTAGGGGGACTTGTCATAAAATTTTTACTCTCTCTTGATAGCTCAGTCGGTAGGGTCCCTGCCAGCATGGTTTCCAGCCGTACAGGTGGTGGTTCGAATCCCCATCCGGCCAGAAGCTGTTACCATAAAATGAATTCCAAGTGGATATATATTCCCAAGATAGAATTCGGTATTAAATGCCATTCGTGGGTGATATTTACATTAATTAAAAATCACGTGTGCTTGTGATATGTTCATTGAAATAACCACGTGTTGCAAACTCACGATTCAGCTATCATGGTGGAGATGTGTTTATTTCAAGTCTATGAACAGATTCCTGAATTCGACAGGAATATGTAGGGGGACTTGTCATAAAATTTTTACTCTCTCTTGATAGCTCAGTCGGTAGGGTCCCTGCTTGCATGGTTTCCAGCCGTACAGGTGGTGGTTCGAATCCCCACCCGGCCAGAAGCTGTTACCATAAAATGAATTCCAAGTGGACATATATTCCCAAGATAGAATTCGGTATTAAATGCCATTCGTGGGTGATATTTACATTAATTAAAAATCAAGTGTGCTTGTGATATATGTTCATTAAAATAACCACGTGTTGCAAACTCACGATTCAGCTATCATGGTGGAGATGTATTTATTTCAAGTCTATGAACAGATTCCTGAATTCGACAGGAATAAGTAGGGGGACTTGTCATAAACTTTTTAGTCTCTCTTGATAGCTCAGTCGGTAGGGTCCCTGCCAGCATGGTTTCCAGCCGTACAGGTGGTGGTTCGAATCCCCACCCGGCCAGAAGCTGTTACCATAAAATGAATTCCAAGTGGATATATATTCCCAAGATAGAATTCGGTATTAAATGCCATTCGTGGGTGATATTTACATTAATTAAAAATCAGGTGTGCTTGTGATATATGTTCATGAAAATAACCACGTGTTGCAAACTCACGATTCAGCTATCATGGTGGAGATGGGTTTATTTTAAGTCTATGAACAGATTCCTCAATTCGACAGGAATATGTAGGGGGACTTGTCATAAACTTTTTAGTCTCTCTTGATAGCTCAGTCGGTAGGGTCCCTGCCAGCATGGTTTCCAGCCGTACAGGTGGTGGTTCGAATCCCCACCCGGCCAGAATCTGTTACCATAAAATGAATTCCAAGTGGATATATATTCCCAAGATAGAATTCGGTATTAAATGCCATTCGTTGGTGATATTTACATTAATTAAAAATCACGTGTGCTTGCGATATATGTTCATTAAAATAACCACGTGTTGCAAACTCACAATTCAGCTATCATGGTGGAGATGGGTTATTTTCCAGTCTATGAACAGATTCCTGAATTTGACAGGAATATGTAGGGGGACTTGTCATAAACTTTTTAGTCTCTCTTGATAGCTCAGTCGGTAGGGTCCCTGCCAGCATGGTTTCCAGCCGTACAGGTGGTGGTTCGAATCCCCACCCGGCCAGAAGCTGTTACCATAAAATGAATTCCAAGTGGATATATATTCCCAAGATAAAATTCGGTATTAAATGCCATTCGTGGGTGATATTTACATATATATATATATATATATATATATATATATATATATATATATATATATATATATATATATATATATATATATATATGTGTGTGTGTGTGTGTTAGTGTTTGTTTGTGTGTTATATATATATATATATATATATATATATATATATATATATATATATATATATATATATATATATATATATATATATATATATATATATATACATATATATATATTCCTTTATTTATTTGTATTTTATTGTTGATCTGTAAATAATATCTCATCAGCAAATTGTTTCTTTATTTTCTCCAACCCTGTCGAAAAAATGACATAATCAATTCACTTCCTATACAGACGTTATTCGAATAAAAAAGGAGAGTGAAATAACACATGCATTGTTCACCACACTCACCCGAAAATATCTTTCGCTCTCTTGCAGTTCATTCCATTATTGAAAGAAAACAGACTAACAAATAGGGTAAACATTGAACAGGGCCATCCCTAACTAAATGAAAAATTTGTACTTATTTAATAAACATATTATTTCTCTCTGAAATCGTTACTAGAAAGAATCATCGAAGGAGTTTATCAGTATGTTTTCTTCTCACAATTGAATTTTACATCTCAGAGTTTGAAGGTTTAGAGGTTGCTCGTGAATGGCTGAGGTAAGGGACTGCGACATGTGATTAACATCCAAGGCCCCTCTCCACCCAAGCTAGGAACAGGGAGGGCAAGGCATTGGCTACTCGTGACTCATAATAACGTCGATGTTTTCCTCACTCAAGTTGGAGTTTGTTTTTTTAATAATGAATATCACTTAGAAAATAAAATTTAGCTTTATATCTTTGAAGCAATCTATTAGTTGTTTTTATTTCTTTTATATTGTTGCAAATGTGTAACACTCACCTGTATTATTATTATTATTATTATTATTATTATTTTTTTTTTTTTTTTTTATTATTACTTGCCAAGTTTTATCCCTAGTTGCTAAAGCTGGATACTCCAACATGGAAACTAGCCCAGTGAGAAAAGAAAATAAGGAAACAACAGAATAGTGTGACCGAGTGTACCATCAAGCAAGAGAAGTCTAACCTAAGACAGTGAAAGACCATGGTATAGAGGCTATGATACTGCCCAATACTAGAGAACAATAGTTTGATTTTAGAGTCTCCTTTTACTAGAAGAGAAGCATTGAAATGGTCACCAATTAAGAATTTTGAGATTTGAAGACTCCAAAATATTCTTCAGAGAGAAAATGGCCAAGGAGTTAGAATGAATGGAAGACTTCTTTTCATCCTGTGGTTTTGAAATTGAAGAGACAAAAGATTTGAAGAGACAAAGGATTCAACCTATTTATTGTGGCCATCTTGAAACCTGTTTAGATGCAATTCAAAACTTTTTATGAATAGTCTCACACTGTTTAAAACTTGCCGTAAAAAAGGTAGAAATCCTAGAATATATTGACGTAAAGTGATATTATGGTCAACAACGCATTGAAGATTAAATTTTTAATACACGTCTTTATAGGAGAAATATAATTGATTCATTATTTCTTCTTTTTCGCTCATTTTAGTATTATTATTACCATTATTATCATTATTGATTTATTTCCTTATTCCCTTTCTTCACTGGGCTACTTTTCCCTGTTAGAGCCCTTAGGCTTATAGCATCATACTTTTCCAACAAGGGTTATAGCCTAGCTTCTAATAATAATAATAATAATAATAATAATAATAATAATAATAATAATAATAATAATAATAATATCTTTGGTTGTTGGCTTCTTCCTTTTGCATAGTTTGATGAGCTGTATGTACCAGAGCAAACTAGAGTAGAGGATATTCTAACAACATATAAGGAACAGAAATTGATATAGGTAGGACATATAATGAGGATGACAGACAATAGAATGGCATTAAGAATAACAGAATGGGTCCTTAGAAACTGCAAAAGGGGTATGGGAAGGCTTAGAAAAAGATGCATTGACGATCTAAGAATCTTTGGGTCGGAATGGTATGCTAAGACAATAAACAGACGCTAGCGAAAGGTCATGTGTGATGCCTTTGTTCTGCACTGGGCTAGTAACGGCTGAGGATGATGATAATGAATCTTTTATATTTGTGTCTGGCAGAAATCTTTTATACCACTCCATTTCATTGGTTGTAAAACAAAATTCTAACTTCATATTTTCCTATATAGAAATATCAAAACAATCTACACGTGGGTTTCCATTGGATAACATATTAAAACATCAATCTATAAAACATACATATTATGTAGGGGAATAGAGTAGGTGGATGTAAAAGGAAGCTAGTGAGGGTCGAAGAGCTAATAAAACCGGGGGTAAAAAGTAAGTATCAAGAAAGGTTGAAAATGGCATATGACGAGGTGAGAGTAAGAGAAACTGGTAATTTAGAGGAGGAGTGGAAGTTAGTAAAAGAAAATTTTTTGGGAATGCAAGTGATGTATGTGACAAAAAGGTTGTTGGAGGCAGCATGAGGAAGGGCAGTGAATGGTGGAATGAAGGAGTGAAGGTAAAAGTGGAAGAGAAAAAGAGGGCTTTTGAAGAATGGCAGCAGAGTAATAGTATAGAGAAGTATGAAAAATATAGAGAAAAATGTGGAAGTAAAGCGCAAGGTACGTGAGGCAAAGAGGGCAGCTGACCTGAGGTGGGGTCAGGGATTGTGTCAGTCATATGAAGAGAATAAGAAAAAGTTTTGGAAAGAAGTGAAGAGAGTAAGGAAGGCTGGCGCAAGAATTGAAGAGACAGTGAAAGATGGAAATGGAAGGTTGTTAAAAGGAGAGGAGGCAAGGAAAAGGAGGGCGGAATAATTTGAAGGTTTGCTGAATGTTGAGGATAATAGGGAGGCAGATATAATCGCTGTTCCAGGTGTTGAGGTGCCAGTGATGGGAGATGAGAATGAGAAAGAGATTACAATAGAGGAAGTGAGGAGAGCACTAGATGAAACGAGAGTAGGAAAAGCATCTGGTTTGGATGGTGTGAAAGCTGAGATGTTGAAGGAAGGGGGTGTGACTGTACTTGAATGGTTGGTGAGATTGTTTAATATGTGTTTTGTGTTGTCAATGGTACCAGTAGATTGGGTTTGTGCATGTATTATACTACTATATAAGGGTAAGGGAGATGTGCATGAGTGTTGTAATTCAAGAGGTATTAGTTTGTTCAGTGTAGTTGGAAAAGTGCATGGTAGAGCAATGATTGATAGGATTAAGGATAAAACAGAGAATGAAATCTTGGAAGTACAGGGTGGTTTTAGAAGAGGTAGGGGTTGTAGGAATCAGATTTTTACTGTTAAGCAGATATGCGAGAAATATTTAGCAAAAGGTAAGGAGGTGTATGTTATGTTTATGGATCTGGAGAAAGCATATGATAGAGTTGATAGGGAAGCAATGTGGAATGTGATGAGGTTATATGGAGTTGGTGGAAGGTTGTTGCAAGCAGTGAAAAGTTTCTATAAAGGTAGTAAAGCATTTGTCAAAATAGGAAATGAAGTGAGTGATTGGTTTCTGGTGAGAGTGGGGCTGAGACAGGGATGTGTGATGTCGCCGTGGTTGTTTAACTTGTATGTTGATGGAGTGGTGAGAGAGGTGAATGCTCGAGTGCTTGGACGAGGATTAAAACTGGTAGGCGAGAATGACTATGAATGGGAGGTAAATCAGCTGTTGTTTGCGGATGATACTGTACTGGTAGCAGACATAGAAGAGAAGCTTGACCGACTAGTGACAGAATTTGGAAGGGTGTGTGAGAAAAGGAAGTTGAGAGTTAATGTGGGTAAGAGTAAAGTTATGAGATGTACGAGAAGGAAAGTGGTGCAAAGTTGAATGTCATGTTGAATGGAGAGTTACTTGAGGAAGTGAATCAGTTTAAGTACTTGGGGTCTG
>NC_090756.1:58006465-58008965 GCF_036898095.1 Palaemon carinicauda
CCGTACATATTCCTGTTGAATTCAGGAATTTGTTCATACACTTGAAATAAACCTATCTCAACCATGATAGCTTAATTGTAAGTTTGCATCACGTGGTTATTTTAAATGAATATATATCACAAGCGCACGTGATTTCAATCAATGTAAATATCACCCAGGAATGGCACTTAATACCGAATTCTATCTTGGGAATATACATCCACTTAGAATTCCTTTTATGATAACAGCCTCTGGCCGCGTGAAGATTCGAACCCACACCTGTTCGGCTGGAAGCCATGCCTGCAGTGACTCTACCGACTGAGCTATCAAGAGAGATAAAAGTTTACACATGGGATCCCCATTTCTAGAGACTTTGGGGAACCCTGCTCTTCACAGGATCTATAAGATTATTTTATCATATACACTCTCTGCTGCTCATTCCCATAACCCTCCCCCCTCCCCCCAAGGAAACTTCAGGCGACACACACAAAACCTCACAAAAACAAAGAAAGGTTATAGCCAAAACAAGAACACAGTAATTACTACTTTTGCATTGGCTACTTCGCATGTTCAAACTGAAGGCTCACTAGTAACTTATCGAGCCCTCTCACAATAACTCCCATTGACCTTTCCATCAGAATCTTTCCTCAATTCAAAATTACCTTTCATACCTTGGTGTGCTCCCTAACCATACTCCCAGTAATGTACTGTTGTATAACATTAGTAGTTTCATTCAGCTCTAGTATCTTTAAATCTTTAGATTTATACTAATGTCTTCCACTTTCATATCATCTAGATCAGGCATATGAAACCTACGACCCTTAAGACTTTTCATTGTGGCCCAACTCTCCAAAAATTAAAATCTTACAGTGCGGCCCGTGGAGACAGCTCCCAAGCTGAAAATTTACCAAAACTTAATTACCTAAATTTCTGATGATGTCATTTCGTCGAGAGAGAGAGAGAGAGAGAGAGAGAGAGAGAGAGAGAGAGAGAGAGAGAGAGAGAGAGAGAGATGTTGGTAGACGTGTTGTAGCCTTCATCCATAAGAAATGATACTTGTGCAGCTCAAGTCTACTACTCAAGCAGCTCAGAGAAGATGCAAAAACTAGATTGATTGAATCTTTTATTTGTGTGTGTTTTTATCAATTCCCGTTTTTCTTCAACATCCAGTAAATTCTCAATTATTATATGTGATACTGTTTTAAGTTAGCTGGCTAAGTAAGGCAGGAATGCTGAAAAGAGCATTTGGACTTGTGAAATAACTTCTGAAAGGTAACTCTATCCTTGATATGAATGATAATGAATCAAAATGTGACTTAGCTTTTTTGTTAAATATAACAGACCATCTCAGTGCTCCAAATATTATGCTTTAATGAGCTGTTCTCCCTGATCATCAAGTTTCAGACCAAATGGTTTTTGTGGGAATCACAGATAAAAAATCAAAACACAGACCACTTCAAAACGTCAAACAACCATATGATAAGCGATGAACAGTGTCTGAAATACGTTGACAAGATGGCAGATACAAGAAGAATTTCTAATTCCAAGACCTTAGAAAACACTCGCTATCTGTTGAACTGCTTACTTCCAAATTCTATGACGATTCGCCAATGGAGATGATAGAACTGCTATGTGATAATAAATTAGGAAATAAGTATGGTGGTAGCTCCATATATCAGTTCTATAAACAATGCTTATCAAACACAACACATCCGAAACTATCTGGACATGCAAGGAGGATGATGGCATTGTATGGTACCACGCGTGTATGTTAACACCACTTTTCCGAAATGAACCTGGTTAAGAATAAATTTCAGTTGTAACTAACTGATGGAAACATAGAGAGCACTTTGTGTGATGCCACATCAGCCATTCAGCCTGGTATTAACTAGTATTATTATTATTATTATTATTATTATTATTATTATTATTATTATTATTATTATTATTATTATTTGCTAAGCTACAACCCTAGTTGGAAAAACAGGATGCTTTAAGTATTAGGACATTAACAGGGAAGATAGCCCGGAGAGGAAAAGAAATAAAGAAATCAATAAACAAGAGAAGAATTGAACAATTATAACAAAATATCTTAATAACAGTAAAAGCATTAAAATAGGTCTCTCATATACAAATTATAAAAAAGTAGGAAAACAAAACAAGAGAAAGATAAATTGAATAGTGTGCCCGAGTGGACCCTCAAGCAATAGAACTCTACCCCAAGTCAGTGGAAGACCTTCGTATAGAGGCTATGGCACTACTCAAGACTAAAGATTACAGATAAATTAGTATACTGGATTTTAATGAAAAAAAGATATTATATTAAGGTTATATTAATATCATGGGGTCTAATATTAAAAAATTTACATATGTTTCTCGAACATGAATGTTAAAATTATGCTTAATATATAACCTTTTTATGTTTCAGAAAGTGTATGAAATCGTTATAAAAATTAATATTTTAATCATAATGATGTTGATACAAAAGGCAATTTCCATTTCAATATCGTAATGAATGTTA
>NC_090756.1:58020012-58025012 GCF_036898095.1 Palaemon carinicauda
CGTACCTTTAACAGTAAATGATCTCAAAATAGCCTACAAAATTAATGAGTCACTTAAAACGAGTGAGGTTATAAACGGCAATGTGAGAAACAGCAGTTCAGTTACTCTCTTCCTCAGTGGCTAATTCCATCAAATTTTGTAGTAACAAAGGCTTATTGAAAAGTCAGTTTTGTAATAAAACATCTGATCTTATATCTTTAATTGTTAGGTGGTTTGGCTTGAATAATTCGTACATGAAGTTTGCCGTAAAGAAAAGTAGAGGTGCTTTCTCGAACTTTCCACGTCAAGTTGAAATAGATGCTGTATTTTGTTATTAATGCTAAAATGAAAATGATTTCGTTCCAGTAAGAGGATTATCGTATAACATGTTGCATGGACTGTAAGGAATACAGTTCTCGATGACAAGACGACCGTGTTAAGACACAGTCGAACATCTCTTTTCTTTCATACGACAAATTGGTCATTGCCATGATCATCCGTCACCTTTGGAATTTTAATATAGACTATGGTTATACATACTGGGTAGAGACAAAAGTTAACAAGTTTAGAGTCTTAATGTTTGTAATAATGATGAAGCTACTGTACATCCTGTGTCACTACTGAGTGATTAAATATAAGTGGTCCATCTCAAAGGTTAAATGTTCCTCCCAATTATCTATATTCCGTGTTATATATCTCTGCGTGTCTCATGAAGCACCTTCTGCCTGTTAATAATGAGACCGAGACAGGAAAATCAAGTAAAAGATTTAGCAGAGATGAAACCTGCAACACTGATAGGAAGGGAGTCCTTAACTTCTTTGTTTGGAGGGTTCGTGGCTTTTAAATTTAAAAATAAGTATACATCATTAGGCTCAGTTGATGGAGATAAAACAGGCGATAACTGGATGTCACTTGTAAAGAGAAAGGTTTTATATAGGTCATGTAATCATTTTAGAGAAAATCTACACAAAATGGAATATTTATTCAAAGCCGTTTCATATCTTATTGATAAATTTAAAGGCGCCAATATTGATGTTCCCGAGGAGGTAATGAGCATTTTATTATTAGAAGTAGGCTAAAATTTAGAATAAAGATATTAAACTAAGAAAGAAAAATTTTATAGCAAAGTTGTGAAAATAGATTAAAAAAAATTCTCAGTAATATTGAAAATGTATTCAAATTAAGAGAGAGAGAGAGAGAGAGAGAGAGAGAGAGAGAGAGAGACGAGAGAGATTGTATAAATATTTTTTATGAAATTTTTCAGAATAAACCTTTAGTCATACGTGAATTTTTATTTCCATTACTATTATATTATATTAATATTAACATTAATATTATGTTAATGTTAACATTATATTAATATTAATATTAATATTAGCCTACTTTCATAAACTCAATGTTCGGAATCCAAAAAGAGGCACGAATGATAAGGCTGGTTGTACAGGACAGCTGTCTTCTTCTTCTTCTTTAGATTGCCTGGAGCTTCTCTCCGGACTGGGCTTTTTGACGGTGCGTCTAGCCCTTACTATCGTTACCAGAGGCCGTGTAATAGTGTTTTTTTTTTTTTTTTTTTTTTTTTTTTTTTTTTTTTGAATAACTCCTAAAATAACTGATGGATTTCCATGATATCAAAGCAGGGAGCGCTTCATACAATGGCCTAATTTTGGGAAATACTGTGCATTGCCAATTACCTTTCATTAACTTTTCTACTTAAGAAAATGAGGCTAAAGCAAGTCTTAGCCACCCGCACATTCGAAAAAGTGATGACGTCCCTCAGTAACGTTGTTATAACGTTTCTTCCCCTGTACCTCCCATCCCACAATTGTTAAACGCCTGTTTAACTCCATAGATAATTGTCATATGACCTACCCCAAGCAATACGAAATTCTTTGTCAGTAAAAGTTCAGCATACCTGGTAATGTGATTCGTGACTTTAGACTTTACCCAAACACAAGACCAACCTTTTATATCTTACCCACTCACTTACATTGAAGATCAAGAATGAGACTTATGACAGGAGACGAAAGAAGCCATGCTAACCCTACACTTTGCACTTCAAGCGAGTGTTGGTAAAGCAATAGAAATATAGTTTGCTTTAGGTTAAGCCGTAAGACTCATTCTTCCATACAACACAGGTTACTCGATACATTAATTGCCAGGAAGAAAATGACAGAGAGCATTGTTTGATATAATTTATCATATCAATTTCACCAGAGAGAGAGAGAGAGTAGCTTGAATTCCTTAGAAGGTAAACTTCTAAAAGATGTTTCATATAAGGGCATTGACATCGGCCATTTGATAAATTTTGAAATCACACACACACACACACACACACATATATATATATATATATATGTGTGTGTGTGTGTGTGTGTGTGTCTGTGTGTGTGTGTGTGCGTTCATACATACATAAGATTTATTATATTTCAACCTATAGTTTTATATATCTATTTACGTTGTAAGTACCAGTACCTATTTTTGTTACTTAAAAGGTATGTGACAAATATCATTGCGACTTTGTCACTGGAAGTATACCAGACTTCAATTAATGAACCAATCAACCTTACTTTGAGAAATCTATTGACATTGTCTACATGCCAAGCTGATATACTCGTATCAAAGTATCCATTAGCTTTGCCTTTCCAAAATAATGTTATCACCAATTGCTGGAAACCATAGATTTATGACGGATGAAAAAAAAAAAAAAAACAAGAAATGGACACTTATACATTTTACCCATCATCACTCTCAAGGAAAATTTTTTTTTTCCTATTTCTATTAATGTTTTTATTTTATTTTTTTTTTTTAGTCCCAAATCTAAAATTTGTAGGAGTCCGAGTAGAATATCTCTCAGTGCGATTCCACACCCCTGTTTAAACCTCTTCTATTATGTTTGATAATTTGTGTTAACCATCTAATAATTATTACCACCATAAAACATTTTATTGCTCTTCCAGCTCATTTTATATGTGCAGTACACAGTCTTTTCTAACATGGATTTACTCGGTAGCCTAATAACAATGGGAATGAAGGAAAGAAGGCAAGAAGGAAGGAGGGGTGGGGGGGTTACTAGGATAGCCATAGGTGTAAACACCGAAGGAGGGTTGGGGGAACCTCTGCGTCACAGTTACGTGATTAAGTAACACTTCTTCGAAACGCTCTGAAGGAAGGGAAGAAGTTCCTCTTTTTTCTAAGAGTAAACGGGTTAATTAAGCACATCTGTTAATTCATTGTACCACCAAAAATTAGGCCAATGTTTGAAACATTCATTGCTTTAGTTTCATGGAAATTCATGAGCCAGTTTGTTAGATACTTGGGAAAAACACTATTACACAGCCTCTGGAAACGATAGTAGGTGGTTGTAATAATCAGGGTTAAAAGTATTCTTTTAACCCTGGTAATAATAAGGAAAGCTGTCAAATAAACACTCGGAACTCTCCATGTGACGTCACAGAGCACAGCTGAGCTCCAGCACAATGAGCGGTAACTCACCTTATCTTATTCCATCTTGGTCTGACCCACTGTATAGCGTACTTGTGTCAAAATGATTTAACCACTTTCAGGACAAATGAACACAGTATTTGACTCGATTCATCCAAAGTGAGTGAAACTGATATAGCGTAGCCCCTTCATGACAGATCCTTCCTTTTTTGACTAATCTCACAGGATTAACAAGAGGTGGCTACGATTAACCAGAAGTTAAATTCTCTCTCTCTCTCTCTCTCTCTCTCTCTCTCTCTCTCTCTCCTGTTAGTCTTGCCGAGCATATATATTTCATAAGGTAATGTTTCCATTTCTATAATGATAATTGAAAACAACAAAAAAAATTTTCTCGAAATTTTAATCCCAGGTTATTTGCCAGTTTTATCCTATTGTCGTAATAACACTCTGGCAGAAGGTGAGTTCTAAACCTGATTGATCTTGGAGGTCACAAAAGTAAATATATCATGCAAATATCATGGAGCCATATTTAATTCCCTGAATGGCTGATATTGGAGTATAAAAGTCAGTGTTTGAAACTGCATAAGCTTTCAAACTTAAACGATTGGAAACTTAAACAACTCGTGGAAACTGTACACAGTGTGTACAAATATTTCACAATGAAGATGAATAACGGCACTATTACTTATGTAAATAAAGCATATATTTGTACGTCTTAAACCACGAATGTTACTGAATAACAGTTTGACGAATAATCATGCAAGAAGAATGTGGAAAATCTAATTTTCATGAACGAACAAAGCATTGTCTCCGTATTGTGACTGCTCTAGACGACCCCAACAAATATGTTTTAAGAAAAACTGTGTTGAACTTTCATGCAAGAAAGGAAATCCCCACTTTTGAAAAAAATACTGGTGGAAGGTGAAGAAAATGTTCATTGAATTCAATGGATGCAAAGAATCTCTAAGAAAATTCTATATGATATAATTTTATACACACACACACACACACACACACACACATATATATATATATATATACATATATATATATATATATATATATATTAAAATTTCAAATTCAAATTCTTTATTTCAGCTGTAGAGCCATATACAAAATATTACAATAAAATTGATAGTTATATACAAATATATTAGGAGTAAAACAAAAGTGTTTAGACCACTCTTTAAAAACTGATGATTTTTTAAAGCTATCACTGTTAAAAATTGCACAAATTAAATGGTTTTTTGAACTCTTTGCTCTCTGAAACAAACTTACAATACATTTTCTCACTAATTCATCAAATGTTGGTATTCCTAAAGAAACAAAGTGTCCACTTACTCTCGAAAACCTTTCTATTCCCATCAGGTACCTAAAAGAGTCATTGTAACATATATTAAGTTTTCGTAGTGTTTCCTTTTTACATATCATTGCCAGAGGCATACAATACAGAGAAGTACAGAAAGATCTGAACAAATGTACTTTTGCCTCATCATTGCACATATGAAAGTTCCTTAGCAACATATTGCCTCGCAAGCATTGCCCTCGATAGAGTGATGCAATATGGTCATCGTCCTTTA
>NC_090756.1:58033778-58036278 GCF_036898095.1 Palaemon carinicauda
GGCTAAATTTTAGAATAAAGATATTAAACTAAGAAAGAAAAATTTTATAGCAAAGTTGTGAAAATAGATTAAACAAATGTTCATTGATATTTAAAATTTATTCAAATTAGGAGAGAGAGAGAGGAGAGAGGAGATGAGAGAGAGAGAGAGGAGAGAGAGAGAGAGAGAGTCAAAGTCAAAGTCAAAGTCAAAATCTTTATTTCCATTATTACAATGGTTATTCTTTTGTTAAAACAAAAAACTATATATTGAAACAATAAGTTATATATAAGTTCCATTTCTAATGTATAGCTTCACATAAAAGATACATAACACTTAAAATATAAAATAGTATTACTTTAAAAACCTATACACACTGAGAGGGTGTAATTTGCTCTTTCAGATTAAAATTTTCAATAAATTAGTATCATTCATAAATTAAGGAAAATAGTGACTTCAATCAGATGAACATAAAATTTCATAAAATTAAAAACTCATAAAACATCGGTGATAAAAATGAATAGAAAAAAATAAACCTATCTTATTCACAGTGTTTGTTTAAAAGATAATCTTTAAGTTTCCTTTTAAAAATGTTAGCACTTGAACAGTCCCTAAGATTTTGAGGTAGCTTGTTCCAGGCTGATGGGCTCCTTATTACCATAGAGCGTGATCCGAAGTCAGTTCGGTATCTTTGTATATATAAGTTATCATTTTGCCTAGTTGAGGCATCCCTGCAATTACCGACATTTAAAAAATCATATAACCAGCTTGGGTATTCCTTTTTTAAAACTTTAAAAACAAAAACACAAATTTCATAAATATATTGATTTCTTAATTTTAACCATTGTAGTTGTTTGAGGACTGGGGTGATGTGATCATATTTTTTAACCCCCCCCTACCGCGACCCGAGCAGCAAAATTTACGAGTTTCTGGGCTTTTTCTAAGTATACGTCGTTAGTCCCTCCCCAGATTTTAATACAATAACTTACTATACTTAATGCTAGGCTTTGAACTATTATTATTTTAGTCGAGTTATCAAAATGATCTTTTATTCTATTAATATACATCAAGATACCGCTTACTTTTCTACTTATTTCATCAATGTGATGATTAAATGTCATACATTTGTCCATATACAAACCTAGATTTTTTACATAATTGCTAGAGAGAGAGAGAGGAGAGAGAGGAGAGAGAGAGAGAGAGAGAGAGAGAGAGAGAGAGAGATTGTATAAATATTTTTAATGATATTTTCAGAATAAAGCTTTAGTCATACGTGAATTTTTATTTCAATTACTATTTTATCATATTAATGTTAACATTAATATTATATCAATGTTAACATTATGTTGATATTGATATCAGCCTACTTTCATAAATTCAATGTTTGGAATCCAAAAAATGCCACGAATGATAAGGCTGGTTGTACAGGACAGCTATCTTCTTCTTCTTCTTTAGATTGGCCGGAGCTTCTCTCCGGACAGGGGCTATTTTACGGTGCGTATAGCCCCTAAGTGGTTTTAATAATAAGGACCGCTGTCAAATAAACGCTCGGAACTCTCCAGGTGACGTCACAGAGCACAGCTGAGCTCCCAGCACCATAAGCGGCAACTCACCTTATCTTAATTCAATCTTGATCTGACCCACTGTATAGCGTACTCGTGTCAAAATGATTTAACCACTTTCAGGAAAAATGAACACAGTATTTGACTCGATCCATCCAAACTAAGTGAACATGATAAAGCGTAGCCCCTTTATGACAGATAATTCCTTTTTGACTAATCTCACAGGATTAACCAGAAGTTAAATTATCTCTCTCTCTCTCCTCTCTCTCTCTCTCCTCTCTCCTCTCTCTCCTCTCCTCTCTCCTGTTAGTCTTGCCGAGCATATATATTTCATAAGGTAATGTTTCCATTTCTATAATGATAATTGAAACCAACAAATTTTTTTTCTCGAAATTATAATCCCAGGTTATTTGCCAGTTTTATCCTATTGTCGTAATAACACTCTGGCAGAAGGTGAGTTCTAAACCTGATTGATCTTGGAGGTCATAATAGTAAATTTATCATACAAAGATCAGTGAGCCATATTTAATTCCCTGAATGGCTGATATTGGAGTATAAAAGGCAGTGCTTGAAACTGCTTAAGCTATCAAACTTAAACGATTGGAAATTTAAACAACTCGTGGAAACAGTACACAGTGTGTACAAGTATTTCACAATGAAGATGAATAACGGCCCTATTACTTATGTAAAATAAAGCATATATTTGTATGTCTTAAGCCACGAATGTTACTGAATAACAGTATGACGAATAATCATGCAAGAAAAAATGTAGAAAATCTAATTTTCAAGAAAGAACAAAGCATTGTCTTCGTACTGTGACTGCTCTAGACGACTCCAACAAATATGTTTTAAGAAAAACTGTGTTGAACTTTCATGCAAGAAAGGAAATGCCCACTTTTGAAAAAAATACTGGTGGAAGGTGAAGAAAACATTACATTCAATGGATGCAAAGAATCTCT
>NC_090756.1:58046278-58067215 GCF_036898095.1 Palaemon carinicauda
GTTTTTTTTTTTTTTTTTTTTTTTTTTTTTTTCTTAACATGGACAGTCCCCGGCATTTCTCTAATCACTACCTGGTATCTAGCCATCCGTAGCAGTATGTACTGAAAAGACTCCTTTATATAAATTGTTCTATGTATTAGTGTATTTTATAATGTCGTTTGTTAATGTGATTCAGTGTTTGTAAGTGTATACTGTATAACTTATGAAGATTGTTTGTGTATTGGAAATATCATATGTTAACCTGTGAGTGTTTAAAAGTTTATAATGTATAAACAATAAGGTTTGCATTAAGTTTTATTTCATTGTGCATTTTCTGCAGTTAAAAATTGATGTTGACATGTTTCTTCAGTTCTTCTTCTGGAATGGCTTAAATGAGAAATTTAAGTGTCATGTGACTGCCATAACTAGAATAATTAGGCCATCTCTTGCAGAGAATAGGGATAATTTCTTTGATGCTAGTGAGAGATATTTACAAGGTAAAAAATGTAAGAAAGTGGAGAAACAAAAATCTGACACTACTAGCTTTGCTTCCAAGGTTTCTTTTGACTCTAAAGTAGGTCAATTCAGCATTTGTAGTAAATTAGGCAAAGATCCAAGTCATTTTTTGAGTAAATGTCCAAACTTTGTATCTAGTATAAAAGTGTGGCTATCCTAGTCACATATTATCAGAATGCAGATTCAGATTTAATTCCAAATGTAAAAGCTGCAAAGGCTGGCTATGTCATTTTTGTGTCCCGATGAAAAAGGTGCTACCAGTGTTGAAGAAAATCCAAATTCCGAAAAGAAAAAAGTTAAAGCCAGTAACAGTACAGATAGAGTTAGAAGCTCTGAGAGTGGTAATGGAGATGTTGTTGGTAGTTCAAGCAGTAGTGTTGCTGCTATAACTGAAGTTTTAAATTGTGAGGTTGAGGGATATACAATTTTGCCAACTTTTAATATTTCAATTAAAGGTACCAATCTCAGGGTCCTTAAAGACACTGGATGTAAAGCAAATTACATTGAAGAAAATTTGGCTCAAGATTTAAATTTGAAAGCTGTAAATAATGGAGTTTCTTTAACCATTAATGGTACTAATTCCTCAAAGAGTTATAAAACTAAACAAATTGAAATTGAGTTGCCAATTAGTAGCAATAGTTACATTGTATATGCATTTTGTCTTCCCTCAATTGAGGTTTCATTGCACTTACCTGAGTTAAATGAAGTAGTCAGTGGGTTTGTTTCAAAGGGATACAAGCTAGCAGATAGGGGATTGTTAAATTCTACAGATAGGATAGACAATATTAAATTTATATTAGGTTCAGAGTCCTTGCATTGTATCCCTGAAAAGGATATAGTATTTGGGATATCCAATGACTCCATTTATTCTGATACATGCTTGGGTATATTATTAATTTAAAGGGAGACATAAATAAATTAAAGAGCAATTTAAGATTCTTGAAGCCTTGTTCTTCCATGAAGTCAAATGTGCAACATATGTTAAAAGCTGTAAATGTACTTCCAACAGGGACGAAAGTGGACGTTTCAGTAGAATTTTCATCTTTAAATGACATGGAGACTTCCAATACATACGAGTTGTTTGATGATGATGGTCAGATAATAGAATGAGTTGAATAGGGCTACAAATGAATGCTTAGAATTCTCTTGTAAACATTATGTTGGGGAAGACAGAGGGCAATATCATGAAGATAATGTAGAACTGAATGACAGGCTTATTGAGTATGGTTTAGAAGAAATCCATAGGACTGTTGATGGAAGATTGTGTATGCCACTGTTATGAAACCCGAAAGTTAGTCATATACTAGGCTGCAACTACAATTTAGCCAAATCAGTGTTGAAAAATCTTACATCTAAATTAGAAAAATTACCTGATAAGTTAGCCTTAGTAAATGACAACTTTAAGACTCGGGAAACATTAGGCATCATTAAGAAGAATATGACTAAGCCATTGATTACCCCATAGGAATTGTTAAAGAGCTGACCAAGAATATTTACGATGAAGTTACTGGGGCTAAATTAATGCTTGGTAAAATTCGAAGATTTGTCAAGCGTCATGTGACAAGCCTGACTCCTTTAATGTCAAGTGACCATTGACAGCATGGCTAAAACTTAAGAAAACTCTTTCACTGTTTCACAGGAAGACATTTAATCTTTATATATTATTAGTTAAGTTTATTTTGTATTAAATTTATTTTCCAGTGACTTTCCAGATGAAAATTCAATCCCTCCCCTCGGAGTGTATAAAATATATATATATATATATACATATATATTCCTGTAATATTTTGTTAAAAGTTTATGGATATTTTGGGTGATTGAGAAATTTTCTTTATGATCGGTAATTACCTTACCTTGAGAAACATTCCTTGGAATGGGTAATTATCTCCGTAGTTTACTTTAGAATTTCTTTGAATTTGTTTCTTTCAATTTGTTTATTCTAATTTAATTCTGGTTTGTTCAATTAATGTTTGAGGCTTTATATTTCCTAATCACTGTAAATAAAATTGTGGTAATTACCTGACCTCAGCCTTCGTTGTGCAAACCAAAGTAAATAGGAGTTGAAGATAACTACTAATGACCTAATTTTCTGAATATTCCGAGCCAAACAACTCTACGAAGTAACCTCGAAGTCACTGTTGGAAGGGAAAATCAGTCCAACACCAACCGTCAAGGAGTGATTACTCTCCTTCACCTCTCCTGACCTTAGGATATTTTATTGGTTCTATTCTTCGTCGTAGTGCTAGACATTTTCTTCAGGACTCTACGACGATGGGACTCATTGTGTTTAGTGCTACGAATACCATGAAGAACTAAATTAACTCTACACCTCGTCTGATGAATGTGGAGGCGACCAATAGCAAAAGACTATGGAATTATCATATCCATGCTCTTTTTCATCCTATGAAGTCATTATAAGGTGGGTCATTGTATTGATTGGCACAATAGTAGTGGCATTTCTTGGTGACTTTTATCATCCTCAAGTCAAAAAATGAATAAAGCCTTGAATTCAGTAATTGAAAATCACTCCTGAAACTAGGTTTGTTTATAGGCTACTCTAATTAACCTGATCAATTGTCGACCTTAAATTGCTTGTTTACTGAAATTTGGCCTTTTAACATATATTCTAAGTGATGCCCTCATCACATATATTTAATTTGTTAAATTAGGTCAAAATATGATGGAAATTGTTGACTTTTGATTTGCAATTTTAAAACTAATATCAATTTAATATTAAATTTAAAAATTGCAAATCAAAAGTCAACAATTTCCATCATATTTTGACCTAATTTAACAAATTAAATATACGTGCTAAGGGCATCACTTAGAATATATGTTAAAAGGCCATATATTATATGTTATAATCTGCAACATATCTTTATTGTATAATGCTTATGCATTTACACAGTGGACATATGTATTCATATAGAGATTTCGATAGCATTGCAAGGAGTCGTAGAGATAGAAAAAAAAGTAAAGTAAATATGACGCTCCTGTGAGTTCGAGTAACCCCAACCAAGGACCTTGTAACAGTGCTCCCTTGTAACACTAGAAAATGCACGTTCAGCTATCCTTCCTTTTCATTCTTACCCCAGAATGTCAAGTCCTGGATTTCTTCCGTCGACGCTCACTTAAATGCTAAACAAATCATAGACCTATTTGTACAATTAGAAGAAGCTAAAAGTTTTATAGACTTTTCTAAAAGAGATGCGAGTGCGTACTTGAGAGGAGTTTCTTTTCAAGAGGCAATTACATGGGACGATTTCAAAGTTAGGCTACGTGCGATCTATGGCGGTAAGGAAGCCTTAGATGTAGTTTTAACATTAAGAAATAAACATAATCAAGCCACTTTGACTCGGCTTAATATTATAGAGAGAGCAGCTCTCATTGCCGATAAGCTAAACGAGTATCAAGATATTTTAGGTAAATCCACTTGGGTTACTAGAGATAACATCTCCGTGAAAGATTTCTTACGATTAATGTGTTTAACCTGCATGACACCTATGTTGCCAGAAGATTTAGTGCTGTGTTTTGATAAAAAGATAACGCCCGAAAGTACAGAATTGGATGCGTATAAACATATAAAGAAACACATGTCTAAGTGTACTGATCTTGATCCCTTGTTTACACTAGTTTTTGAAAAAATGAAACTAAGCCACAATAAGTAAACGTAGTTAATAATAGTCAAGTTGCAGCAATGAGGTGTTATAATTGCAAATATGAAGGTTACTTGATCGCAGACTGCAGAACGCGATATTGTTCGATATATAATAGTTCAACTCATAAAGTCGATGCTACTCTCGTAATCAACAACAGAATCCTAGAAATACACAATAATTCAACAGTCAGTTCCCAATGGAAATAAAAAGAAAAATCCTCAGTTCAATAAGAAGAAACAGCCAAACGTCAATGCAGTTCTAGATAAAAAACAAACAAATAGTGCTTCAAATAACTCTTATCCTGTGCCGTCTAGCCAAAACTCGCAAGGTCAGACTAATTTTTTTCAGAATGGGCAGAGCAAAACAAATACCACATAATTAACACCAATGTGGAAGAGAGTGATGTTGGGTCATTAATATCAACATCAGTAGTATTAAATAATCCATTTAATGTTTTATCAGATCATTGTGAGGCAATAGATTTTCCTATGAAACACACGACCGAATCAAATAAATCAGTGCATGCTCCGTAGATTTGCAACAAATTCACATAATAATAAACCAAAATGAGTTACGACCAACATTATATGCTGTAAATTTAGAACACCGATCCTTTACATTATTTTTTGACTCTGGTAGTCCATGTAATATCATGGATTTGAGGATATATCATTTGTTGTTTTTGAACTTCCCTATAGAGAAGTCCGGAATAAGTCTCTCGGGTATAGGAAATAATGAATTAAATTTAGTAGGCGTAACTCATGTTCAGTACAAGGTCGGTAAGCACACGTTTGCTGATACCTTTGTTGTTGTACAAAACATTGTTATGTATCCAGCTGTAATTATAGGATATCTGTCTATGGGCAATCAAAACATTATGTTAGCCCCTGTCAAATATGGCTTGTATATCAAAGGAAAATTCTTTAAGTTTTCTAATACCTTAAAATCAGTTTTGGATAAAAAGGAGACGACAAATAAGACAGTGATGTACATTGAAGAACCAATTACTTCTCTCATTAATAAAGAAATAATATACGCGACCCAACAGAATTTTCGCTCACCCGTAATATTACCTTGCACGCAATCTATCGAGCCAAATGTAACTTCAAATTTAATAGTGCAAGTAAAAAATTTTTACCGGGATCTGAAATATTAATCCTTTCCGACACTTTGAAAACTAACGGATTGACCGTCACACAAGCTATTTATAGAGTAGGCTCACAACAAAAATGTAATATTGAAGTTTGTAATTATTTAAGTAGCACTTTAATAATTCACAAAAATCAACATACCTTGGATGTAGAAGTTTATAAACATCGTATTCTTACCATTGCTGGAATCAATCACGCTCAATCAGTTGCAAATGAATCCCTTTTGCAATCTATTGCAAATAAAATCAATAAAGACATTCAAGAAGAAGAAATTCATCAGATTTTTTTTTTACTTTTAACTGAATATCAGGATGTTTTTTCCACTGCAGAAGGATCCATAGGAAAAACAGATGTTATCGAACATCAAATAAGGTTAAAGGACCTGTAGAAAATTATCTATGTACCCTTGTACAGAATCCCTATGAAATTCCTGAATGAGATAATTGATGAAGTAGGTAAAATGCAAGAAGAAGGAGTCATTAGGAAATCTAACAACCCTTATAATTTTCCATTAATAGTTGTACCGTTAAAAGATCGAACATGGCGTATCTGCGTAGATTTCCGTCGCCTAAATGAGGAAACGATCCCTGATCGATTCCCAGTGCCATGTAATGACGATATTTTAGCTTTGTTAGGTCAGAATAAATATTTTACCACTTTGGACTTACTTAAAGGCTTTCACTAGATATCATTAGAAGAAAATAGTATCCCATACACAGCCTTCAACACAGCCAGGGGACATTATGAATTTTTACGGATGCCTTTTGGTTTACATTGTGCTCCCAAAACACTTACTAAAATGATTAACTTAGTGTTTGGAGAGTTGCTAGGGGATATATTGCATGCCTATATGGACGACCTTGTCATCTTTTCCAATACCTTAGAAAAACATCTACGCAAACTAGAACTAGTACTACAGTCACTAAGATAACATAACTTAAGGGTAGAGATTAGTACGTGTGAGTTTTTCCAGAGAGAATTAGTCTATTTAGGTTTTACGGTGTCTAGCCAAGGTCTTAAAGTAGTCCATGATAAGGTGTCGGCTATCGGTAACTTTCCGATACCTACTAATGTCAAGGGAATACAGCAATTTCTTGGGTGTAGTTGATATTACAGGCGTTTATACGTAATTATTCAATAATAGCCGCTCCCCTAACTGAGCTTACGAAGAAGGGCGTAGATTTCATATGGTTTGAGCAGCATCAACAGGCGTTTAATACCTTAAAACATGAACTGTGTAGTTCTCCTATCTTAAAATTTCCTGACTTCGGTAAGGAATTCTTCATTGCAACAGACGCCTCAGACTTAAGAGTAGGTGGGGTATTGCTTCAGCAATATGAAAAAAAAGTTTTCCCGATAGCTTTTTATTCACGAAAACTGAGAACTTCTGAAAGTAAGTATGCATTAATAGACAAGGAAGGGCTAGCTATTGTTAATTCACTAGTACATTCTAAGTTCATAATATACGGTTATCCCGTCAAGGTTCTTACTGATCATAAAACCGTAACTGACTTCTTTAAAGGCTTTAGTCACAGCACCAAACGAACTCGATGGCATTTGATCATTCCAGACTTTGGCGTGAAAATCGGGTATTTACCAGGGAAAGCAAATATCATTGCTGATGCATTTTCACGCAACCCCGTGTCATCTTGTACGGAGCCATTAGCTGAATGAATAGATATATCAACATCCATGCCTATTGTTAAAACTGTATTTGAACAGGAAGATCTGGGCTGGAGCGCTGAATTATTACAGACTGAGCAAAGAAAAGATCAGAAATTAGAAAAAATTATAAATGCTTTGGAAGTAAATCGTAAAGAAAAGGAATACATAAAGTATACGCAGCCGAATTATATAATCAAAGACAATATTCTGTGTAGATCAATCCATGGCAAGGAAAACTCGCAATACACCACATGTGACTACCGACCAGGTAGTGGTATCAGTCTCACTTATATCCACTGTCCTAAATTGGTTGCATGTAAATCCTTTGCATGGATACCCAGGGTTCTCCATAATGTCACAGAAAGCCAAATCATTGTTTTATTGGCATACGATACTTACAGATATAAAAAACATATAGCTAATTGTCGCACTTGTCAGGAAAAAAAGGGCACACGAAAACACCTGTCAGCCTAGGGGCTTATCTTGTACCCATTCAACCCTTTGAAAGGATACATTTAGATTTATCAACAGGATTTTACGAGTTAGAAAGAGTAAATAAGCACCTCTTAGTAATTGTAGATGCTTTGACTCGATATACAGAACTGATAGCGCTTAAAACTAAAACTGCGATTGAATGCGCTAGGAAGTTTTACGAGTGTTACATTTGTAAACATGGAATTCCATACATGATAATCTCAGACTCGGGTGTAGAATTTAATAATCATTTCCTTACCTCATTGTGTGAATTCCTTAGCATAAAGAAAATCAATACCATGATCTATCACCCAGAGTTGAATAAGCTAGTGGAAAGAGCGAATAGGAGGGTTTTAAACATATTAAGATTAACACTAGGGGAGTCAGACCCCAACTGGGATATTTCAATACCTGCAGTACTAAGTACTCTGAATCACTCAAATCATATATCAATTAAAATGTCGCCGCACGAGGCATTGTATGGTACCCCAGTTATAATGCCTTCCCATTAATTAATGCCTAAAACTAATTTATCAAATCCTTTAAGAGAATGTATAAATGTAAGCAAAAGTCGTTTTAATATCCTTCAAAAGAATTTAGAAGAATCGCAAATCATAATGAAAAGGAATCATGGTAAAATAGCGAAACCAACTAAAACATGTACCGTGGGTGATAATGTATACATACAGGTAAATATACGTAAAGGAATCACTTATAAAATAACACCTGAGTTTGAAGGCATATTTAGCATTTTGGAAATGTTAACGGCCAATAGATTTAGAGTTCAAACCGTATCCCAACCCACTGATGAGAGAATTGTACCATTGGCTAGCAAGGCTGGTAGCGTCGCGGATTTCTATTACAGAGGTCCCGAGTTCGGTCCTATGGTGTTTGTATGATTAGGTAGGAAGTTCTATTAACCATAATAATTACCTGGAACAGAGATGTAATATCATTAGTAATTATTTCTCATGCTGATCCCATCTCGTCGATATCTGCTTGATGGATAATAATACGTTGGTATTAATAAAATACGTCTTTAATGTATAAAAGACTACATTATGAACTTCTCTTTGTGACAGCTGACTCTCAAGTGTATATGGAGCGTCTTACACAAATCTCACTAACCAAAATATTGCTAAACAAAAGAGCATCGCTCTGAAAAGACTTAAATCCCACTCCAGCATAAATCATAAAGAATCCTATCTTATCTGAGGTAACCAACAAATGTTTGAATCCTAATACCAAAACAAATCATTACTCTTATGACCAAAGCATAACATGTCTTATTCATGCAATATGATGCAATGTTGCGCAATACCTGAAACACTTGAAATAATATAGTACATTGTTACAATAATACATAACAGTCTCCTCCCCCTTAACTTGACATTGTAAAAATATTCATAAATCTAATCTCTCAGGGGGCTTTCCTCTGTTAATCCTATTAGGAAGCACTTTAACCTCATCTTGTACTGGTACATGAATTGGTTCTGAATCTACATTGGATGTTGGACCATCTTGGTTAATACTTGACTCATTTGATCTAACAACTTCTTTAAGTTTCTCATCTCTAACATTCACATGCTCTACTGTCTTTCTGTTTAATGGCTGTAATTGATCAACATGACATTTTACTACATTATCACCAACACGAACATCATAATGTAAATTTCCTATCTCTCTTACAATCTCTCCTGGTACCCACTTCTCTGGAGTGTTGTACGATCTTACCATGACATCAGACAAAGGTAAAAAATGTCTTACATTAGGAAGCTTTGCTATTTGTTTATACCCTTTATCTTCTAAATCACTTTGCAAACTTGGATACAACAAATCTAACTTACACCTTATCCTCCTTCCCATTAACAAATTTGAGGGTGCCACGCCTGTTGTGCTGTGCGGCGTTGTTCTATAAGACAATAAAAATTTTGACACATGCAAAAATATATTACTTGAATTTGCTCTTCTACACTTCATATTGTGCTTAAATGTTTGGACAAATCTTTCAGCCTCTCCATTAGTAGATGGATGATATGTAGCTGAAAATGTATGCTTTATACCATTGACATTACAAAATTCTTTAAACTCTTGTGAAGTAAATTGTGGACCATTATCTGTAACAATTCTTTCTGGAATACCATGCGTTGAAAAAATTTGCATTAACTCTTTTATCGTGGCGTAAGACGTTGTCGTCTTCATTGGGACAATTTCTGGCCACTTACTGTAAGCATCTACTACTATCAAAAACAAATAATTCAAAAAAGGACCTGCAAAATCTATATGCACTCTTTGCCATGGATACCTGGGCAACTCCCACGGGTGCATTCTAGCAATTTGAGGATTGTTTTGTTGCATAACACAATTCATACAATTCTTTATATAACATTCCACATCTTTATCTACACCTGGCCACCACACAAAAGTTCTCGCAATTGACTTTGATCTTACAATACCTTGGTGATCAGCATGTATTTCAGACAAAACCTTATTTCTCAGTGAATTAGGAATAACTACCCTGGAACCTCTCATCACTATTCCTTGTGTCACACTCAGTTCATACCATATATCCTTATACGGTTTACAATTTTCCTCCTTTCCACATAAGTCCCTACCTGTCATTAAACTCTCCAAAACCTTACTAAGTACTGGGTCTTGCTTGGTACTGTGTGCTACATCTTTTGCAGTTATTGGTACACTACATACTGAAATTAATAAAACACTGTCATCATACTCTTCTGGAGCTTTGTCTACGGGTAATCTGGATAAAGCATCTGCATTACCCATATTTGATGTTGGACGGTATTCTATATCATAGTGGTACGCTGCTAACGTAACTGCCCAACGTTGTAGTCTTGCAGCTACCAACGTAGGTAAACTTGCTTTTGGACCCAATATTGCTAATAAAGGTTTATGATCTGTAACAAGTGTGAACTTTTTCCTACCATAAAGATACATATGGAATTTTTTAACTCCATAAACTAATGCTAAACCTTCCTTTTCTATTTGAGAGTAATTCCTTTCTGCCTTGTTCAATACTCTAGAAGTGAATGCAATTGGTTTTTCTGTTCCATCTGGCATTACATGAGATAATACTGCACCTAGACCTATGTTTGATGCATCACAAACTAATTTAACTGGTAAATCCATTCGATAATGTACTAAGAATGTAGGTGATGTTATTTCCTGCTTGATTCTTTCAAAAGATTCCTGACACTCTTTTGTCCACTTCCATTCTACACCCTTATTCAACAGATTATACAATGGATGTGCAATTGTAGACAAATTCTGAATGAAATTCCCATAAAATGTTACTAAACCTAGAAATGATTGTAATTCCTTAACATTTTCTGGCACTTTTGTTGATTGTACAGCTTTAATCTTCTCTTTAGTTTTGTGAATACCCTTGCCATTTATTACAAAACCTAAGTATTCCACTGAATCAACTTCTAAAATACATTTGTTCTTATTTACTCTAATATTATGTTCCTTCAACTTCTTCAGAACTGTTCGCAATCTTTCTCTATGTTCTCTTGTGTCTTTACCCGCAATTAAAATATCATCTATAAAAATGAATACTCCTTGCATTCCTGAAAAAATCTTATCCATAGTTTGTTGCCATATAGCTGGACTACTTGCAACTCCATAAGGTAATCTCTTTGGCCTAAACAAACCTAAGGATGTATTTACTGTACATAATTCTTGTGAAGTTTCATCCATGGGAAGCTGTTGAAATGCTTGTCTTAAATCTAATTTAGAAAAAACACTGCATCCTGACATAGTTGCAAACATGTCTTTCGGATTTGGTAAGGGATGTTGAGCTACTTGCAGTTGTGGATTTAACGTTACTTTGTAATCTCCACACAACCTAACCTGTCCACTTTCCTTCACAATAGGAACTAATGGTGTAGCCCAATCTGAATATGTGACCTTTTCCCAAGAACCTTCACTTTCTAATCTCTTGATTTCTGTTTCAACTGCACATTTCAATGCATATGGTACTGGTCTTGGAGCAAAAAATCTAAGAGAACTGTCAGGTTTCAAAACTAAAATTGCCTTTGCGTTCTTTACTGTACCTATTTTATCTTCAAATACGTCTTGAAACTCTGATAGGATATCATTCATAGACATTTCATTTTTGTTTTCATCTTGTCTACCTGCAACCTTCAAAATACTAGGCCAATCTAACTTCAAATACTGTAGCCAATCTAAACCTAGCAAAGTTTGTCCATTACCTTTTACTACTGTTAATGGCATTCTCTCTAATTTCTGTTCTTTGTACTGTACTTCTACGTTCGAAACGCCTATTACCTGAATATCAAAACCATTATAACTTTTCAAAACTCTATTTGTACCTTCTAATAACAAATTAGGAATGCCTTTAGCCATTTTCTCAGACATAATTGATACATCGGCTGCTGTGTCAACTTGCATCAAAATTGGTTTACCATTTATGATTACTTCTACCATGATATGTTTCTTTGCACCTTTATTGACTGAATTTATGTGAAACGCAAAATCAGTTTCTGAACTAACCTGATTATCATGAACATTTTCCTCATTATTCTCTTGACCCATAGTATCAACTGTAGCATTTATTTTCTTTGCGTACTGTTTAGGAAATCTCCAAGCAGTTGCAAAATGACCTAGCTTTCTGCAATTCTGGCATGTCTGTCCAGTAGCAGGGCATTTCCTTGCTTCGTATGCAAGATGATCAGTTTTACCACACCTAAAACACTTGAGTTTTTCCTGTTGTTTCTGTGAATAACCCTGATTCTGATATTTATGAACATTAGTGTTAGGCACTTTTCTATGACTAGGCTTTGTCATATTCCTTCTCTGATTCTCATTGGTTTTCCACTTAGAACCTATTGTATTAATTTTAGAATTTTCCATTCTATTGCTTGTAGAACTACCTATTATGTGACTTTGCCTATTTGATGTTTCTAAAGCTCTGCCTGTTATCAAGACCTTTTCTAATGTTAAATCTTTATCTTGCAATAATTTCTTTCTTAGCTCTTCTGATGTGCAATGTGCAATTACCTGATCTATGATAACATTCTCTAACTCTAGAAATTCACATGAAACAGCTAAATTCTTTAGTCTAGTCACAAATGCATCTAAACTTTCATTTTCTTTCTGATAAGCTTGCGCTGAAAACTGGTATCTTTCAAAAAATTTATTGACTTGAGGAGCAAAATATGTGGTAAGTGCCTTAATTGCAGCTTCACTTGTGTCATCTGTAGGCTGCAAAGTCTTAAACACTTCCCGAACTTCCCTACCTGCTGTATGAAGTAATAATGCCTTCTTTTGTGCATCCTTCATGTTCCCTAATGCTTCTAAATAAATCTTAAATTCCTCACACCACTGTTGCCATCGTGTTGCAACAGAATTAGGCTCAGCAGTGACGCTGAAACATGGTGGCGGTTCTATATTAAAAGGCATTTTGTTTGCTTACCTTGTGGTAGGTTAAGTTGCAGTCACAAGTATACTTCCTACCTACCCAACTTAAAATTTCACCCTTTTGTGTATTTGATGAAATTCCTATTCTGCTGCTGGTAAAATCTTCATTGGGCGATTTTACTCTTGATTACCACTGTAAGAACGGAACTTCTCTTGTGCTGGCCGTCTTTGTACAAAGGCTCCAATGCTTCTCCCTGCTTGCTTCTCCCTGCTTGTCCGTCGTCCTCACTTCTTCGGTCGCCAAAATATGGTGTTTGTATGATTAGGTAGGAAGTTCTATTAACCATAATAATTACCTGGAACAGAGATGTAATATCATTAGTAATTATTTCTCATGCTGATCCCATCTCGTCGCCAAAATATGGTGTTTGTATGATTAGGTAGGAAGTTCTATTAACCATAATAATTACCTGGAACAGAGATGTAATATCATTAGTAATTATTTCTCATGCTGATCCCATCTCGTCGATATCTGCTTGATGGATAATAATACGTTGGTATTAATAAAATACGTCTTTAATGTATAAAAGACTACATTATGAACTTCTCTTTGTGACAGCTGACTCTCAAGTGTATATGGAGCGTCTTACACAAATCTCACTAACCAAAACATTGCTAAACAAAAGAGCATCGCTCTGAAAAGACTTAAATCCCACTCCAGCATAAATCATAAAGAATCCTATCTTATCTGAGGTAACCAACAAATGTTTGAATCCTAATACCAAAACAAATCATTACTCTTATGACCAAAGCATAACATGTCTTATTCATGCAATATGATGCAATGTTGCGCAATACCTGAAACACTTGAAATAATATAGTACATTGTTACAATAATACATAACAGGTCCCCGTCAGGGACGCGAATACCGTGAGACCTTCTACTGGGCTACTCTTAGGGTGGCGCCTGGGGGGGGGGGGGGTGATTAGAAGGGACTAGTGATAGTCCCTGCCGGGTAATGGTCGCCCGAGGAGAGTTTTGGTGATTTAGGTAATCGATTCTCACCGCGCCTAGGCTAGTAGCCTATGGGGCTTTAGTGTACTTTCGCACAATTCCCCGGTTATTCTTTTCTCCCCTGGAGACAAAGTTCAATCCCTTTTCCCTCTGATTAATCCTTAGGCTTAATCATAGTGGTTTTAACTGAATAATATTCAGGTATAACTATACTAGGAGGTTTCTGCCTTGATCCTGTAACCAGAGTGACTGGTTTCAGGTTTGAGCAGAACATCAGAGAAATTAGTCTGTGATCTGTATCTTCCTGGCTTAGAGAATGAGATTCCTAGGCTAGGTTAAGTACACACATAGGAGGCTTAGCATCTCTAGACCACATCCGAATGTTTTTTTACGAGATGATCCCTTCTTCTAGTGATCTAGCAGACTAGTCCAGTGTTGTTGTCTTCGGATTGAAGGATAAGATTCTCCATTTCCTAGTGAATAACAACATCAAACTTTGTTCAGGTTTGTAGGAAGGTAGCAAGTATTGCTGACCTATCTCCCTATGAATAAACCCTAGGCTAGTATGAGCTCTCTTAGCCTCTGGGGTCAATCTCATACTAGAACAAAGTTTGCAGGACCCTCTTCCCCTTTCCCCCCCTCCATCCTTAATAATAACCTAGCTATTACAACTCTTGCCCGTCGTTCTACAATAACGTGCCGGTCGGCAGAGGCCTAACTTCTTTAGAGTGTTCCCCACAGCTCCCTTGGTCTACCATCCATGTCTGTCGGTAGAGCCCGGCAGGCGATGCATAGAAGGAAGCCTGAATATTAAATTCTCCCCTTCCTTATGTTCACTCTTTCTGGATGGAAGGCTTTAAGGCAGTGCCACCTTATATCCTTACATCCATGCTGTTTCTCTTGTTAGTGTAATGTACTCCTAGCCCGGCTGCCAGCTTAGTGGTTGGCAGCCGGGCGGGTGGTTGTTCTTTGGTTCTGTTTTACTGCCGGCCGGCAAAGGTATCACCTACCATTGCCGGCCGGCAACGGCAGTACTCCATAGGATTTACCGGCCGCTAAGATTAGTGGCTGGCAGCCGGGTGCTGCTGTTTTTCATTTGCCGGCCGGCAGAGAGTGCTGCCCAGCACACATACATACTGAACCAGTAATCTGCACCTAATAGTCTGAAAGTAGTATACCTTTGAACTAGACTAAGGTACGTGCCGGTCGGCACAGGCCGGCACAGACCGGCACATGCCGGCTGGCAGGCATTATATTGTATACAGTAGCCAGTATTTTTACAGTATAGTACATACTGCATGGAGAAAACTTTCTCATAGAATATATTGTAACACTAAAGTAGTTTTTCCAACATACTTGGTGTTGCCTTGTACAGCCTTTTGTTGAGACCGTACAGGATAGAGAAAGTGACCTCTTTTTTTTTTATTAATTATCCAGTATATTAAAACTTTTACCTTGGTGTGAGCTACACCTAATTTCGTCTGGAAAATATAATAACGGTTATTCTAGAAAGAGACTTAATGTTAAAGTTTTCATATCTGGAAGGTTACAGCAATTGGCTGGGCAGGAAATACAAGTATGTGTCTTTCCTTCTTTCCTTTCTAGCTTAACAGTTATAAGCTATATATATATATTACTCATATGTTATCCGGTGATGTGCCTTCACTTAATACTCAAGGAATTTCTCCTCTTACAGGAGGACCATCCGAAGTGCGGGAACATTTTCTGCATTGTCCACAGCAAGAACTTCTGTGGACATAAGTAGTGTAGGAGGCACTCAGCATGCGCAGTCTCCAAAGATGATCTCCGGTATTGGGACCCTCAGGTATGTACCATATGTTCTAACATGATTACCGAGGCATTTGACACCCCTAAGTCGGCAGAGTCAAGGGACGCAGCTAGGGAAAAGTTACGAACCTGGGTGAGGGGTTTTCAGAAGAATACTTCAGGCCTCTACCTTCCAAGTGAGAATATTAGGGCCTATCTTTTTTCCAAAGGCATCTGCGGATGCAGTAATTCCTCAGCCTCATGCGGAGATCCCGACTATTCAGATTCAGGTTGATTCTGAAGTCTTGGACGCCCTACAAGACATCCAACTGGACGATAGGATGTCTGGGGTGTCCGAGTAGACCGAAAAGGACCTTCTGGTAGAAGGCCAGGAAGAGGAGCTGACCCAGGCTCCTGATACTGACGAGGAAGAAATCGACGAGCTGTCGACTACATCGGTTCCAGTCCCAGAACCTATTCCCTCAACATCGTCAGCTATTCCAGATGATCTGGGAAGGACTCTTTCCTCCATCGTTGAAATGATTCAACTGATGCAGAAGAAGATTGATGAGAAGGAAGCTGCAATGAAGTTAGAGATGTGGAGACTTGCAGCATCACATTGGCCCCAGAAGAAGCTCAACGTGAAGGATCTTCTTTTGTGTTCGGATGCCAATCCTTAGGGGTATGCTGAACACATGCCTATGACAACTGGGAAGATTGTCATTTCAGAGAAGTTGGATTCAATTCCCTTTGAAGGGAATTCTGGCACAATAAGGAGTCTTACCCGGACTGCTATGTCCGGCTTAGGAATGCTTGCCTTAAAGGAGGAGACGGAGCCGAAAGAGGTCATAGTCTTTGACCATAGTAAGGCACAGTCCTTACTAACAAGTTTTATGAAAGAGAGGGGCTTCACGAACTCAAAGATACCAGCTTTGAGTAAGAAGGATCCCTCCTTTATGGCTTCTCCTACCAGAGCCTTTTCCTTTATGGGAAAGGGATATAAGGCTGCCTTAAAAGAGGTAGAGGCAGGGAAACCATTCCCCTCTTTGGAGGAGTGTAAGCTATTGTCCCTGACCTTGTCCATGGACCAGAAGGACTGGAAGGACGTTCCCCTTACCTTCTCAGTCGGGAAGTTGGAGGCTGATATTGCCGGACGTCAGTTCGGTGAGGACCTTCCAAAAATGTCTGATTTTCTGTTGCGCAGGGAGCAAGAGACAAAAGAGAGACTTGCAGCATCGATGTCCTTACAGACGACTCTGGAGACAATGGCAAGTGACCCCAAGAACCAGGGCATGTTCATAGTAGTGGCCAAAATCCATCAGGCCACAGTAACTAAGGATTTCTATAGTTTCATCAAAGCTAGGAGAGATTGCAGAAAGTTCGTGTTCACCTCGGCTGCAGTGAGTCACGAACCTAGGAAACTGATTTCCTCTTGTATATGGGGTAAGGACCTCTCCCCTAAAGAAGTGGTCAAAGAGGTAGTGGATAAGGCCACCACGGAAAATAGGAACCTTCTCTAGAGTGGGGTCTAACTCTTAAGAGAAAGTCTTCCCTGGATGAGGGTTCCCAAACTAAGTGGAAGACAAAGAAGCCTAGGCTATCCTCTCGGCCAGCTAAGCCTTACAGACAGCAGCAGCAACAACTTCCAGCGACGTGGTGCCTCAGTAGGTGGCACAACCTCTAACCACATACCAGTTGGTACCTCAGGCAGTGACGACTTAGTCGCCTGCGGTTAACCCAGCGTTCGAAAGGCAGACAATGACCTTTCGTCCAAGAGCTAGAGGAGCAGCCAGATGTTCCTCTAGACGCCCCTCAAGAGGAAGGGGATTCAGGGAAGGACGCGGTCAAGGAGGCAAGGCCTCAGGTCCACAACAACAGAAGTGAGATGCTTCCGGTAGGAGGGAGACTTCATCTATTTCGGGATCGCTGGACCTTCGATCCCTGGGCCCACAGCCTAATCAAGAATGGACTGGGTTGGAGCTGGTAGAGCACTCCACCTCCGTTTCCATAATTCTTCCAACACTCGACTACTGTTCTGGAAGAATATGTTTGAGAACTCTTAGAGAAAAGAGTAATCCGAAGAGTAAAGTCCATCAAGTTCCAAGGAAGGCTGTTTTGTGTTCCAAGGAAAGACTCAGAAAAACTCAGAGTCATTCTGGACTTGTCGCCACTCAACAAGTTCATAGTGAACTACAAGTTCAGGATGCTGATGCTTCAACACATAAGGACCCTACTGCCCAAATGGGCATACACCGTCTCTATAGACTTGTCAGACGCTTATTGGCATGTTCCAATAAATCGTCACTTTTCCTACAAAGAAAATTTCAAGCTACAAAAAAAACTTTATGCCTACATAGCCATGCCATTTGGATTATAAATAGCCCCAAGGATTTTCACGAAGCTTGCGAACAAAGCTGTCCATCAATTATGCCTAAAGGGAATCCAAGTAGTGGCCTACCTGGACGACTGGCTGGTGTAGGCAGCATCCAGGACAGAATGCTTGCAAGCCTCCGAGAAGGTGATCCAGTTCCTGGAACATCTAGGATTCAAGATCAACATCAAAAAGTCTCGAAATTCTCCATCTCAAAAGTTTCAGTGGTTGGGAATCCACTGGAACTTACAGTTACACCAACTTTCCATTCCTGTGAAGAAGAGGAAATAAATAGCAGGAACTGTCAAGAGACTTCTAGAATCCAAATGGATATCAAGACGCAAACAGGAGAGATTTCTTGGCTCTCTACAGTTTGCCTCAGTAACATATCCTGTGCTAAGAGCACAGCTAAATGATGCAACCGGAGTTTGGAGAAAATATGCATCAAATGCGCGAAGAGATCTGATGAGACCACTACCGACCCGTTTTTGAACGCTTCTCAAGACAACTGAAGAAATTGGTACTTCTTCAGCCACCTTCCCCCTCCATTACGATTCTTACAGATGCTTCAAAGGAGGGATGGGGAGGTCATTCTCACCGGAAGAAAGTCCATGGAACTTGGTCCAACCTGTTCAAGAAGTTTTATATCAACTTTCTGGAAGCCATGGCAGTGCTCCTTACTCTGAAGAAAGTATCTCCTTGCCTCTCGGCCCACATAAGATTGGTCCTAGAAAGCGAGGTGATACTGAGATGCCTGATTCCATAAGGGTTCATGTCACCTCAAATCAACGAAGTGATGTTGGCCATTTTCCAGCTAGCGGAAAAGAAGAGATGGCACCTGTCAGCAGTTCACCTTCAAGGGTTCTGCAACGTGATGGCGGACGCTCTATCCAGGTTCACACCGATAGAGTCAGAATGGTCCCCAGACGCAAGATCGTTCTCTTTCATCTCGAGTCAAATCCCAGAACTGCAGATAGACCTCTTTGCAACGAACGACAACAAGAAGTTACATCGTTATGTGTCCCCGTACGAGGACCCTCTAGGGGATGCAGTGGACGCTATGTCCCTTGACTGGAACAGATGGTCCAGGTTTTACCTGTTCCCTCCACCCAACCTTCAAGGGGATCCTTCAAGGGGAAAGCGGCAATAGTGGCTTACAAGTGGCCAAACAGCGTTTGGTTCCCTCTGGCATTAGAGCTACGACTGAAGTTTCTGCCGCTACCAGATCCAGTTTTGACTCAGCGAGTACAGAAGTCGACTGTCTTCACTTCATCAAAGAAAACCTGGAACCTACATCTCATGATTTTCTCTCCCTAGCGGTGAGAAAAAGATTAGGGATATCAAGAGACAGTATAGACTTCTTAGAAGAATATAAGTCCAAATCTACAAGAAGACACTATGAGTCATCATGGAAGAAGTGGGTCTCATTTGTCACGGCGAAGAAACCACAAAAAATCTCGACCGATTTTTGTTTATCGTTCTTCATCCACCTTCATGAAACAGGTTTAGCAGCCAACACAATATCGACATGTAAGTCTGCCTTGACAAGACCTATTCTATATGCCTTCTATGTCGACCTCTCTAATGATATTTTTAACAAAATTCCGAAGGCCTGTGCTAGGCTCAGACCATCAGCACCTCCGAACCCATTCCATGGTCTCTGGATAAAGTTCTTCATTTCGCTTCAATGATGGATAATGAGGAGTGTGCTTTAAAGGAATTGACCCAAGAATTTATATTTCCGTTTGCACTCACTTCAGGGGCCAGAATTAGTGAAATAGTAGCCCTCCCAAGAGAGGAAGGTCATGTTCAGTTCTTAGATGGGGGAGATCTGAACCTTTTTCCGGATCCTACATATCTTGCCAAGAACGAGCTACCCACCAATAGGTAGGGTCTCTGGAGAATCTGCCCTCTGAAGGAAGATGCATCTCTATGTCCAGAGGAGTGCCTAAAGGTCTTTCTTCGTAGAACTTCAGACTTTATGGAAGGACAGCTGTTTAGGGGAGAAACCTCAGGCTCAAATTTATCTCTGAAGCAACTAAGTGCGAAAATTACCTATTTTATTCGCAGAGTGGATCCAGACAATACACCGGCAGGTCATGATCCGAGAAAAGTTGCCTCATCCATAAATTTCTTTAACAATATGGAATTTTAACATCTTTGCTCATACACCGGCTGGAAGTCATCCAGGGTATTCTTTAGACACTATGCGAAGCAAGTGTAGGAACTTAAGAGATATTTGGTAGCAGCAGGTAGTGTCCTTAGACCTGCTGTTTAAATCTGCGAGGAGCAGTGAAATTAATTGGGACGATTAATTTACGGGTGGTTGTGTAGTCACGGACTGTTTCTACAGACTAAATGATAGGCCACTAAGGTGTCCTTATAAACTGTTTCATAGATAAAGGTGAACCATGCATAATACGGACACATGTGCCAATCGTTTGTTACGCTAGTGTAATTGAACAGTAATACGGACTGTAACTACGATTTCAAAAGTGACGCATATATGTTTCCTTTTCAGATGAAACAATATTTTCTGTCTTACTGTTTTCTTTATGCTTTATTATTTGTTCATCCATATTTTATGATTCTTATAGATGTCGATTTACCAATATTTAATTGATTGTCAATAAACTAGTTCTTAGTGAACTTTGCGTCTTATTCGCCAACTTCATTTTATTAGAAATGTACTTAGCATTACACTTAAAGCTATGGATAATTTCAACTGGAATGGTCATTAAGATTGTTCCTTACTACAAGCCAACGTTCTTGGTTTATTCTTTCCTCAGGAAGGAAAGATTTTGTAACCTATAGGGATGATGGTGGATATGCAATATTGTTCCAAAACGGATACAAACCTTTGTCCAATCCACTGATAAGAATAGACATTCCGGGGGACATGTTGGTATTTCATACTGACATGGGTGGTTCTTATAC
>NC_090756.1:58067715-58072715 GCF_036898095.1 Palaemon carinicauda
GTCCTCAAACAACTACAATGGTTAAAATTAAGAAATCAATATATTATGAAATTTGTGTTTTTGTTTTTAAAGTTTTAAAAAAGGAATACCCAAGCTGGTTATATGATTTTTTAAATGTCGGTAATTGCAGGGATGCCTCAACTAGGCAAAATGATAACTTATATATACAAAGATACCGAACTGACTTCGGATCACGCTCTATGGTAATAAGGAGCCCCATCAGCCCTGGAACAAGCTACCTCAAAATCTTAGGGACTGTTCAAGTGCTAACATTTTAAAAGGAAACTTAAAGATTATCTTTTAAACAAACACTGTGAATAAGATAGGTTTATTTTTTTCTATTCATTTTTATCACCGATGTTTTATGAGTTTTTAATTTTATGAAATTTTATGTTCATCTGATTGAAGTCACTATTTTCCTTAATTTATGAATGATACTAATTTATTGAAAATTTTAATCTGAAAGAGCAAATTACACCCTCTCAGTGTGTATAGGTTTTTAAAGTAATACTATTTTATATTTTTAAGTGTTATGTATCTTTTATGTGAAGCTATACATTAGAAATGGAACTTATATATAACTTATTGTTTCAATATATAGTTTTTTGTTTTAACAAAAGAATAACCATTGTAATAATGGAAATAAAGATTTTGACTTTGACTTTGACTTTGACTCTCTCTCTCTCTCTCTCTCTCTCTCTCTCTCTCTCTCTCTCTCTCTCTCTCTCTCTCTCTCTCTCTCTCTCTCTCTCTCTCTCCTAATTTGAATAAATTTTAAATATCAATGAACATTTGTTTAATCTATTTTCACAACTTTGCTATAAAATTTTTCTTTCTTAGTTTAATATCTTTATTCTAAAATTTAGCCTACTTCTAATAATAAAATGCTCATTAGCTCCTCGGGAACATTTAATATTGGCTCCTTTAAATATATCAATGAGATGTAAAACGGCTTTTACTCCTTGTTTTAGAGCATCAATAAGAAATATTTTGAATAAATATTCCATTTTGTGTAGATTTTCTCTAAAATGATTACATGACCTATATAATACCTTTCTCTTTACAAGTGACATCCAGTTATCGCCTGTTTTATACACATCAACTGAGCCTAATGATGTATACTTATTTCTAAATTTAAAAGCCATGAACCTCCCATCAAAGAACTTAAGGACTCCCTTCCTATCAGTGTTGCAGGTTTTATCTCTGCTAAATCTTTTACTTGATTTTCCTGCCTCGGTCTCATTGTTAACAGGTAGAATGTGCTTCATGAGACACGCAGAAATATATAACACGGCATATAGATAATTGGGAGCAACATTTAACCATTGAGTTGTACCACTTATATTTAATCACTCAGTAGTGACACAAGATGTACAGTAGCTTCATCATTATTACAAACATCAGGACCCTAAACTTGTTAACTTTTGTCTCTACCCAGTATGTATAACCATAGTCTATATTAAAATTCCAAAGGTGACGGATGATCATGGCAATGACCAAATTGTCGTATAAAAGAAAATAGATGTTCGACTCTGTCTTAACACATTCGTCTTGTCATCAAGAACGGCAATCCTTACTGTCCCATTCAACATGTTATACGATAATCCTCTTACTGGAACGAAAAAATTTTCATTTTCATTTTAGCATTAATAACAAAATATAGCATCTATTTCAACTTGACGTGGACAGTTCGAGAAAGCACCTCTACTTTTCTTTACGGCTAACTTCATGTACGAATTTTTCAAGCCAAACCCACCTAACAATTAAAGATATAAGATCAGATGTTTCATTACAAAACTGACTTTTCAATAAGCCTTTGTTACTACAAAATTTGATTGGAATTAGCCACTGAGGAAGAGAGTAACTGAACTGCTGTTTCTCACATTGCCGTTTATAACCTCACACATTTTAAGTGACTCATTAATTTTGTAGTCTACTTTGAGATCATTTATTGTTAAAGGTAAGATTTTTCACATAGATTTTGAGGTAATGATTTTATCTCCAACAGGAAAACCATAGTCTATTGAATCCTTTTGAATTAAGTTGATTAGATGGGATGGATATGCAAAGACGAAAACTTTTGGGAAAATTTCGAAGCAACAACATTCTTTTTATTATAATCAAAAGCTCAAATAATAGTATTTATACATACGAAAATTTATTTTTTGCAAAATTCTCTCTCTCTCTCTCTCTCTCTTCTCTCTCTCTCTCTCTCTCTCTCTCTCTCTCTCTCCTCTCTCTCTCTCTCTCTCTCTCTCTCTTATTCCTCCCCATCGTAGCTAAAGATTTACTTGTATGAGAAATATAATCAATATATGCACATAATCTCGTAAATATTTTTTAAGTGAGCCTATTCATATACAGTTCTCCTAGTTGACCAAAATTCTACATGCAAAGTATGCCTAGTAAACGAAACTAAAGTGACGAGATATTAGTGATAGGCTTACCTGAATCACAACAGTAATTACATTATTATAAAGATTTAGTGTCCGTATGGCATCTTCTTTTAGACTTCGAACAGTCTTAGGGCAGCAATTGAGCAACCAATGCCTAAGGTTTCTGGCAAAATCATTGGGTTGGAAATGTGACAAACAAATTCGTGCAGATTTGGCAATGATACAATAATTTCCTTTGCTTATATTCACCACTTATTACATAGTTCTGCACCTGATAGAAAAAGGTATTTTTTTTTTCATCACCAACAGTTATATATGACACTTATAATCATGATGAATCTCTCAACCTATAGGTCGCCTTGCTGAACTCTCTAGGTGACGTCATGCGCGTGAGTGTAGAAAATGGGACCGCTAGGTAACTTATCCTATCTTATTCCATCTTGGGTCAGATATCATCTCAGCGGCCATGACAGACTGGTTTTACTATACTAGGTAGTAGGTTTGCCAGGGCACCAGCCACCCGTTGCGATACTACCTATAGAGTTATGGGTCCTTTTACAGGCCGGACAGCATTATATTGGATCTCTTTCTCTGGTTACTGCTTATTTTCCTCTGGCCTAAACATAAACCGAGTAGTCTGGCCTATTCTTTACATATTCTCCGGTTCTTGTGCTCATTATACCATATACCACCGACATTACCAAACAATTCCTCTTCGCTCTAAGGGTTAACTACTGTTCTGTAATTGTTTAGTGGCCATTTTCCTCTTGGTAAGGGTAGCTCTTCTAGCCTTTTCACTGCGACTCCCTTTCGGATCATGTCCGTCTACCAAAACGGCAAGATTTAGGAAAAAATAAGTTAAGGTAAATGTTTTTAACTATACTTTGAAAGAAAGAGCATTAAATGCCGAATCCAGTGGCATATAACAAATCTTGTGAAATTAACTGTATGAGCTTTAGTTTGCGAATAAATGTCTTAAATTCCGCTGCCAGCAGTAAGAACATAATATTCCCAGACCGGGGGGGGGGGGGGATATGGCAGAGGGAAGGACGGTGTGGAGTCTGATTTTGACGGTAAATTAAAGACACAGCAGGCGGCCTCTTTTGGAGGATAATCTGTCATCTTATAGGTCTACCTCTGAATGAGATCAGTGACAACACTTGGTCTTTGTTCTAAATCCTTCATTCCTAGTATTTGCACTAGCCCTCACTTACGAACATAGGACAATAAGTATTTGATTACTCTCTTCGCAGTTTGTAAAAGATTTATAAGATTTGATTTATTAAAAATATTAATTATAACTTCCAACTCATATTTTATGAGTATAATATTTTTCCCATTATTACGAAGTATGTTATAATTATTTTGCAAATATTGTATATGGTACCCTATAATCGACATATTGATTAGGATAGGTAGATATTTTTATTTGGCTACTTGTCTTTTTTATTACACCACTAATTGTTGTAGCAGGTGGTTGTTATACAGTATTTTCTTTCATAGTTACATAAAAAAAAAAAAAAAATCATTTCAGAGAAGAATGATCGGATCTTGTCAAGATTAGCGAACCCAACCATCACCGGGTTCGCTATTCTTTACATGTGGAAAAATGAGTTCCTTATTCTTGACATGTGGTAAATTGGTTCCCTATTCTTGACATGTGAAAATGGGATTCGTTAATCTTTACACGAGCTTTTCAGTTGCTACTTAAAACTACTATTAACATGTTGAACTTTCTTTTGTTCACTTAAATAGCTTGTTAAATGTTTTTGTACTTACTTGAACAGCTGGATGAATAATTAAACAAGTCCAAGCATTTCAATTGCTACCCAAAGCTTCTATTTACTTGTTGAACATTTTTTCTATTCACTTAATCAGCTGGTTCAATTTTTTTCCTACTTAAACGGCTGGTTGAGTAATCACCCAAATCCTTCAAAAAATGGTTTTCATCTATATGATATAAAAGAAAAACTAATTTAGATATTTGGATATCCATTATCCCTCAAAACTAAGGTTGTGAAACCATAGTTGGGAAAGAAATGTTACCTATGATTGACTGGATGAAGAACAAATCACTTATTTGATGGGAATTAAAATGTGAATCTTACGGTGTATTTATGAACTGGATATAGTGCTGGGCCTCTGTAGACTGTTGTCTGGAAGTGCCAAGTAAAAAATTGTTTACGGTATAAACGAAACTCGTCAATAAGGAAGGAATCCTTTTTTTTCAAAATCAAAAGTAAAATTGCAGCTGTGGGTTCATGTCATATATTGTTTGTGCAATGAAATGCGGGAACAGGAAAGTTCTCCTATTGTAGATATGTCTCGGCAGACCATAGTGGATTTTTACAGTTTATTTAGAGAGGTGTTGTACGAGACATTTTGAGCTTAATCCTATAAAACTTGATGGGCCTGGGATAATAGTTCAAGTTGATGAATCGTGCTTTCCACATAAACCTAAAGACCATCAAGAACTATCCCCTACGCGCCAAGTCTGGGTTTTTTGGCTTGCTAGATACTAGTACATCTCCAGCAATTTGATATATGGAAATAGTGGAACACAGGGACCATGAGACATTTCTATCAATAGAAAAAGTAGTGAGA
>NC_090756.1:58082715-58085215 GCF_036898095.1 Palaemon carinicauda
ATTTGCTCATAAGATGATAGGAATACAATTTATATTATCATTACTACCTAGTTACAACCCTATTTGCAAAAGACGAATGCTACTAGCCCAATTGCTCCAAAAGTAGAATGCTACAAGCCTAAGTGCTCCAAAAGTAGAATACTACCAGCCCAAGGGCTCCAAAAGTAGAATGCTACAAGCCCAAGAGCTCCAAAATTAGGATGCTACAAGCCCAGGGACTCCAAAAGTAGAATACTACCAGCCCAAGGGTTCCAAAAGTAGAATGCTACAAGCCTAAGTGCTCCAAAAGTAGAATACTACCAGCCCAAGGGTTCCAAAAGTAGAATGCTACAAGCCCAAGAGCTCCAAAATTAGGATGCTACAAGCCCATGGGCTCCAAAAGTAGAATTCTACTAGCCCAAGGGCTCCAAAAAAAGGAAAATTATAGAATAGTGTGTTTGAGCGTTCCCTCAAGCAAGAGAATTCTTACGCAAGACGGTAGAAAACCATGGTACATAATAATAATAATAATAATAATAATAATAATAATAATAATAATAATAATAATAATAATAATTCTTCTTCTTCTTCTTCTTCTTCTTCTTCTTCTTCTTCTTCTTCTTCTTCTTCTTCTTCTTCTTCTTCTTATTATTATTATTATTATTATTATTATTATTATTATTATTATTATTATTATTATTGCTAGATAAACTACAGCATTAGCTTGGAAAGAAAGATGCTATAAGCAAATAAAGAATTATCGAAAAAGTTGGAATATTATGCCCAAGTGTACCACCAAGCCAGATATTTCTACCCCAAGACCGTGGAAGACCATGGTACAGAGAACAACGGTTTGATTTTGGAATGTTCTTCTCCTAGAAGATATGCCTTACATAGCTAAAGGGTCTTTTCTACCCTTGCCAAATGGAAAGTAGCCACTGAAGATTTACAGTAGAGTAGTTATCCATTTGAAATATCCAAAATAACTTAGTCCATTTCTAATTTTATTATCTTTCATATTTATAATCATAATATCTTTCTGCATTAATTATTTTTGGTGGGCCAGGTGGGTGGTTTCAACAGAATTTCCTTTGACGAAGCTCTAAAGCATTTTGTTCAATTTATAAAACATCTTCCTCGCATAATATTCCTTATGGTTGAAAATCAACCCTTATATACGAATAAAATCACTCTAACGTTCACTTAAAAACTCTCAAAGCAAGGAGGCAATTTGCAGTCATAAAAAAGTCATTCTCATGAAAGTCAAAGCTAGCAACTATGATTGCCGTCTGGCGAGGCCAAAATTAGTGAGAAAATTTCTTGCATCCCAAGATTAATTTCTGACACACATGGAAATTTTTTGACAAATAAATCTTTTTGGAAAACTCCTTAATGTCGTGATGGCGAAGATTTACGAAATGTATGCGTGTTGAAAAACTATAATGCTATTCACATTTTAATTACGTAATGCTGTATTGATTTATTCAGGAAATTTATATGTCTGAGTTTTATTTAAAGTGAGTAATTTTTGGTATTTGACAAAAAGGATAAAGTAAGTTATTTTTCGATGCTTTCCTTTACTGTATAATCAATGAGGGTACAGTTCTATTTTCCTAATATTATAGCTATCACAAGGCACCAGAGGATTGGAAGACCCAGGCCTACATGGCTGAGGACTATGAAGTTTGAAGTAGGAGATAATGAATGGAGAAATATTGAATTAAAAGCTCAGGAAAGAGACGACTGGTGAAATCTAACCGAGGTCCTTTGTGTCAATATGCGTATGAGATGATGATGATGATGATGTTGACGATTATAATGATGATGATGATAGCTATCACAGTTTTTTGTATACAAGAAAATCGTTTTCTTAGAAAAAGTGAAAATAATCAATGAAAACATTTTTTACTGATCTCTAAAGAAAGTATTCACCCAAACACTGCTAGTTTTCTAAATCAAATCTTTTAAACTCGAAAAGTAAAGGAAATAAAGTAATTATTTTATCAAATAAGAAAAACAGATTCAGATGTGTTACTAATTTTAAGTTAAACACAGAAAGACTTTAGCTTGGCGTAAACTAGATGATTTAAGCCACTCAGTTAAAGATATACACTGTATACTGGGGATACCTTAACGTGGTGAATTGATTTGCATATCGCCATGATCAGCAATGCTCTACTAGTCAGGGCCATCCATACTAAGATGGTTCTCCATGAGCGATCAGAAGATCTCCAACCATCCCAAATCCACACTGGCCAGCGTGGTGACGAAAACTGGCCAACCAAAATGTAGTAATTGATTTGTCTGAGGCCTTTGTCCTACAGCGTGCTAGAAATGGCTGCATCTATAATTACATATAAAACTGGCATATTCATTTAAATAGTTAAGAAACAACTTCTAAAACATAAAAAAAAAAAACCTTCTTGAAGTAAGAAAGGAGTGAAAAAGATAGCTTTATTTGGAAATGCTAAGCGAAAGTGATTGATGAATACAAGACAGGTTTTTGGATCCGAAGCGAAAC
>NC_090756.1:58095215-58102715 GCF_036898095.1 Palaemon carinicauda
AATAGTCTCACACTGTTTAAAACTTGCCGTAAAAAAAAAAAAAAAAAACGGTAGAAATCCTGGAATGATTGTTTCCAACTATTTATCGTTTTAAAAGCGAATATATTGACGTAAAGGAGTGATACTATGGTCACCAACCCATGGAAGATTCTATTTTTAATTCACGTCTTTATAGGAGAAATATAATTGATTTATTATTTCTTGTTCTTCGCTCATTTGATTATTATCAGTATCATTATTATCGTTATTGATTAAATTCCTTATATCCTTTGTTCACTGGTCTACTTTTCCCTGTTGGAGCCCTTAGGCTTATAGCATCATGCTTTTCCAACAAAGGTTATAGCCTAGATTCTAATAATAATAATAATAATAATAATAATAATAATAATAATAATAATAATAATAATAATAATAATAATAATAATATCTACCCTTGATAGTTGGCTTCTTCCTTTTGCATAGTTTGATGAGCTGTATGTACCTGAGCAAACTAAAGTAGAGGATATTCTAACAACATATAAGGAACAGAAATGGATATGAGCAGGACATATAATGAGGATGACAGACCATAGATGGGCATTAAGAATAACAGAATTTGTCCCTAGATACTGCAAAAGGAGTATGGGAAGGCTTAGAAGAATATGCATTGACGATCTAAGAATTTTTGGGTCGGAATGGTATGCAAAGACAATAAACAGACGCCAGCGAAAGGTCATGTCTGACGCCTTTGTTCTGAACTGGGCTAGTAATGGCTAAGGTTGATGATAACGAATCTTTTTTATTTCTCTCTGCCAGCAATCTTTTATACCACTCCATTGGTTGTAAAAGAAAATTCCAACTTCATGTTTTCCTATATAGAAATATCTAAACGTGGGTTTCCGTTGGATATCACATTAAAACATCAATTTACAAAACACATACATGTTATATCTAACTATGAAATATAATTTTTACTTATTCATATCACCATGCAAAATTAAGAAATCCTCTAGAATAATGCTCGGAAAAGAATATTCTTGAATTTATTTGGTCTTGTTCTTTGAAAAGAAAATGAAAAGATTTATCGAAGAATACTGATAAACTTCTGGATGATGCTTCATTAGAGTTTTTCTTCGACATTTTGTTTTTACAATCTCTGTTTGGAAGTAGAGAGGGATAATGATTTCCCATTCAAATATATCCCAGGGATGAAGTCAAAAACCATTTCTCAAAAAGCCCAACCGCACTTTCATTATGATTCTTTAAAATACAGTTTTCAACAGAAACAAAAATATATATTGTAGAATAAATTTGATTTGTTCCACTTTTCTATATACATCAAAATGTTCCTTGTTGTTCAATTGAATATATAAAAAAATCCTACATATTGAATTTTTCCTTATATGTATCAAAATATTATTCAAATAAATTTCTTAAAAATTTCATATATATGGATTTTTATTACTACGCGAAAAAGCTAATATTCAGGAAATTTTTGATAATAGAATGATCATCTTTGCTGACATTTGATTAATCTAAAAATCTATTCTATTACTAAATGTTTTTTTTCTAGACGAACAAGCAATTGATGTGCTGCTTACTCTTGCTGGCCCTTATATATATATATATATATATATATATATATATATATATATATACTATATATATATATATATATATATATATATATATATATATATTTATATATATTTATATATAAAGGTACCTCAAGTACAATTGGACTTCATATTTTCTCTGGATGTTTTTAGATATAACAGGACTAAATATGACTAATTCCTAGTGATAGCACATATTGCAATCTTGAACACAATCTCTAAAATGAAAAGTACTATTTTAAACCACGTCTCTTTGGTAGTCTGAATGGCTCGATTCAACTCAGAACCAAAGATTGATTGAGTCAAATCTAATGTCAATTTCCTCGAGAGAGAGAGAGAGAGAGAGAGAGAGAGAGAGAGAGAGAGAGAGAGAGAGAGAGAGAGAGAGAGAGAGAGAGAGAGAGAGAGAGAGAGAGAAAAAAAATCGATTGGAAGGCCGACTCGTTTAAATTGATGGGTAGCCAGATGTGTCATTCTCCCGAGACATCAGAAAGTTTGGAGAGATTCCCCTTAATTCACCAGTTAACTTCGTTCTGACACATCCCCCCAAATCTCGCCTTACCCATTTCCTGCCTCCCCCTCCCCCCCTCAACTTCCCCTCCCCCAACCCTTGAGTGTTCTGGTCCTTCGATTTTATTTAGGGAATATGATGCCAGCTAGAGATAGATTTTTAGTGTCTGGTGTTGGTGGAATATGGCTTAGATGAAAATATTAGGAAAAACATTAAATATCACTGTTAAATAACAATGGATTTTTATTTAACTCTTTTTTTCTTTATTTAATTTTCCCCAAAAATGGGTGTTCAAAATATTGCTTACTTTATGAATTATAAGGCCACTTTCGAAGGACTGAATGAATGATTGATTTGAATATTTTTGGTGTCCTAACATAGAAGGTCAATGACACCGAGAAAATCTATATATGATTTCCTTCTCCGTTGATTTTTCAAAATATTTGTAAGGTAAACTTGCGGTAAAATAAAGCGGTCTAATATTCAAAGAAAAGCAGTAAAAAATCAGAATAAATAATTACACACGAAGTCATTAATATGACATGAACAGAAATTATTATTATTATTATTATTATTATTATTATTATTATTATTATTATTATTATTATTAATGTTGTTGTTGTTGTTGTTGTTGCTACTAGTTAACCTATAACCTTAGTTGGAAAAGCAGGTTGCTGTAAGTCCAATGGTGTAATGAGGGACAAGTAATCTAACAAGGAAGGGAAATAAGGAAATAAATAAACTATAGGAAATGTTATTGAACACCTAAAATATCTTAAGAATAATAGCAACACGATTATGAAGAAAAATTATTTTGTCCCAGAGTAAAATAAGAGAAAAAAAATAGGAAAAGAGTTATTTGCACGTAATATTGTTGAGGGTACCTGGTATAGGAAAATGTTGATTGAAAACGTGAGACAGATGAATAATGTCTGGCGGAGATAAGAAATGCCTCATATACAAGACCAGGACTGATTTTATGTGTTATTTTTTATTATTTTTTTATTTTTACTTATCAATTTCAATATATAGATTAAGATTATATTTCCTTCTCTCCTTTTCTCATTGGGCTATTTTCCCTGTTTGAGCCCTTTGTCTTGCAGTATTTTTATTTCCCAACTATGGTAGCAACTTAGATACTAATACTAATAATAATAATAATAATAATAATAATAATAATAATAATAATAATAATAATAATCATAATAATAATAATAATAATAATAATAATAATGTGATTTATTGATAAGAAGTTACGCTAAACCAAAGTGAACTGTAATAGACGAAAGCAACTAAATAAAAAACATTTCATCAATTACCTTAGAATAATTTAAAAAGATTACAACCGAAATGTTCACCTGCTTTCAATTCTTGAAATTCCACCAGATTATCTTTTTTTTTTCTCCGTTAATTTACGGACGCCAAGAAACGTTCAATTTATTTCGTATATATTCTTGAAACAAGAGAGACTTTGAGGGCAAGAACTTAGCTTGTATATATTAAAGTGATATGATTTCTGAATAAACTTTAATCTAAAAGTCATAATACTCGTATTATTATTATTATTATTATTATTATTATTATTATTATTATTATTATTATTATTATTATTATTATTATTATTATTATTATTATTATTATTATTATTATTATTATTATTAAATTTGCTCATAAGATGATAGGAATACAATTTATATTATCATTACTACCTAGTTACAACCCTATTTGCAAAAGACGAATGCTACTAGCCCAATTGCTCCAAAAGTAGAATGCTACAAGCCTAAGTGCTCCAAAAGTAGAATACTACCAGCCCAAAGGGCTCCAAAAGTAGAATGCTACAAGCCCAAGAGCTCCAAAATTAGGATGCTACAAGCCCAGGGACTCCAAAAGTAGAATACTACCAGCCCAAGGGTTCCAAAAGTAGAATGCTACAAGCCTAAGTGCTCCAAAAGTAGAATACTACCAGCCCAAGGGTTCCAAAAGTAGAATGCTACAAGCCCAAGAGCTCCAAAATTAGGATGCTACAAGCCCAGGGACTCCAAAAGTAGAATACTACCAGCCCAAGGGTTCCAAAAGTAGAATGCTACAAGCCCAAGAGCTCCAAAATTAGGATGCTACAAGCCCAGGGACTCCAAAAGTAGAATACTACCAGCCCAAGGGTTCCAAAAGTAGAATGCTACAAGCCTAAGTGCTCCAAAAGTAGAATACTACCAGCCCAAGGGTTCCAAAAGTAGAATGCTACAAGCCCAAGAGCTCCAAAATTAGGATGCTACAAGCCCATGGGCTCCAAAAGTAGAATTCTACTAGCCCAAGGGCTCCAAAAAAAGGAAAATTATAGAATAGTGTGTTTGAGCGTTTCCCTCAAGCAAGAGAATTCTTACGCAAGACGGTAGAAAACCATGGTACATAATAATAATAATAATAATAATAATAATAATAATAATAATAATAATAATAATAATAATAATTCTTCTTCTTCTTCTTCTTCTTCTTCTTCTTCTTCTTCTTCTTCTTCTTCTTCTTCTTCTTCTTCTTCTTATTATTATTATTATTATTATTATTATTATTATTATTATTATTATTATTATTATTGCTAGATAAACTACAGCATTAGCTTGGAAAGAAAGATGCTATAAGCAAATAAAGAATTATCGAAAAAGTTGGAATATTATGCCCAAGTGTACCACCAAGCCAGATATTTCTACCCCAAGACCGTGGAAGACCATGGTACAGAGAACAACGGTTTGATTTTGGAATGTTCTTCTCCTAGAAGATATGCCTTACATAGCTAAAGGGTCTTTTCTACCCTTGCCAAATGGAAAGTAGCCACTGAAGATTTACAGTAGAGTAGTTATCCATTTGAAATATCCAAAATAACTTAGTCCATTTCTAATTTTATTATCTTTCATATTTATAATCATAATATCTTTCTGCATTAATTATTTTTGGTGGGCCAGGTGGGTGGTTTCAACAGAATTTCCTTTGACGAAGCTCTAAAGCATTTTGTTCAATTTATAAAACATCTTCCTCGCATAATATTCCTTATGGTTGAAAATCAACCCTTATATACGAATAAAATCACTCTAACGTTCACTTAAAAACTCTCAAAGCAAGGAGGCAATTTGCAGTCATAAAAAAGTCATTCTCATGAAAGTCAAAGCTAGCAACTATGATTGCCGTCTGGCGAGGCCAAAATTAGTGAGAAAATTTCTTGCATCCCAAGATTAATTTCTGACACACATGGAAATTTTTTGACAAATAAATCTTTTTGGAAAACTCCTTAATGTCGTGATGGCGAAGATTTACGAAATGTATGCGTGTTGAAAAACTATAATGCTATTCACATTTTAATTACGTAATGCTGTATTGATTTATTCAGGAAATTTATATGTCTGAGTTTTATTTAAAGTGAGTAATTTTTGGTATTTGACAAAAAGGATAAAGTAAGTTATTTTTCGATGCTTTCCTTTACTGTATAATCAATGAGGGTACAGTTCTATTTTCCTAATATTATAGCTATCACAAGGCACCAGAGGATTGGAAGACCCAGGCCTACATGGCTGAGGACTATGAAGTTTGAAGTAGGAGATAATGAATGGAGAAATATTGAATTAAAAGCTCAGGAAAGAGACGACTGGTGAAATCTAACCGAGGTCCTTTGTGTCAATATGCGTATGAGATGATGATGATGATGATGTTGACGATTATAATGATGATGATGATAGCTATCACAGTTTTTTGTATACAAGAAAATCGTTTTCTTAGAAAAAGTGAAAATAATCAATGAAAACATTTTTTACTGATCTCTAAAGAAAGTATTCACCCAAACACTGCTAGTTTTCTAAATCAAATCTTTTAACTCGAAAAGTAAAGGAAATAAAGTAATTATTTTATCAAATAAGAAAAACAGATTCAGATGTGTTACTAATTTTAAGTTAAACACAGAAAGACTTTAGCTTGGCGTAAACTAGATGATTTAAGCCACTCAGTTAAAGATATACACTGTATACTGGGGATACCTTAACGTGGTGAATTGATTTGCATATCGCCATGATCAGCAATGCTCTACTAGTCAGGGCCATCCATACTAAGATAGTTCTCCATGAGCGATCAGAAGATCTCCAACCATCCCAAATCCACACTGGCCAGCGTGGTGACGAAAACTGGCCAACCAAAATGTAGTAATTGATTTGTCTGAGGCCTTTGTCCTACAGCGTGCTAGAAATGGCTGCATCTATAATTACATATAAAACTGGCATATTCATTTAAATAGTTAAGAAACAACTTCTAAAACATAAAAAAAAAAACCTTCTTGAAGTAAGAAAGGAGTGAAAAAGATAGCTTTATTTGGAAATGCTAAGCGAAAGTGATTGATGAATACAAGACAGGTTTTTGGATCCGAAGCGAAACACTAATGCCAATATCTGTACAAAAATCAGACGAAGAAATAAAGTCTTCTTCGTTCATGGTAGTAGTTTATAGTATATATATATATATATATATATATATATATATATATGAAAGATCGCTTTTAATGTTGTTACTGTTCTTGGAATGTTTAATACCAATTGTTAATTTTTTCTCTTGTAATTTCTTTATATACCTATTTCCTTGTTTCATTTAATCATTGAGCTATTATTTCCCTGTTGGAGCACTTGGGGTTATAACATCTTGCTTTTCTAACTAGGAATACTGCTTCGATAGTATTATTATATTATCTATACATTAATAATAATAATAATAATAATAATAATAATAATAATAATAATAATAATAATAATAATAATAATAATAATAATAATAATAATATATTCTATCCATCAGTCCAAATCTTTTTATTTCTTATTTAATTATTTTTGCCAATTCAGCATGAGGGAGACCATGTGAAATAATGCAAGTGTGCTTATACTTCCCATGTCAAGGCTAAACTAACTTGAAGATTTATTTGTATTTTATAGCTTTTTCTATATTACCTTTACGTTTATGTGTTTGAGAAAATGAAAGCCTGTCACGATATATTCTAGAAAGTATCGTATATATCATAATAATGGTAAATATCATGTTTGTAAAGAAAATGATACCCTAATATGAATAGGCTATATTCTGTCCAAGTGGACTTTTATGTTTTCCATTTTTCGTAACTTCTTTATAAATAAAAGGGTAATAGATGTAAGTCAGTCAAGATTAATTCCTTAGAATTAAATGTTTTCTCATAATATTTTGCTGAAAATAATAACAATATGGTATATTTAGTAAATAAACCTTAAATGTAAATAGATAAATATTATTTTAGTGTACATCGACTGATATAATATCTAAGTAGGTCAAATATTATTTTCATTTTTACTATTATTATTAGTGGTCAAACTGCAGCCCTAGTTGGGAAAACAGGTT
>NC_090756.1:58107715-58116227 GCF_036898095.1 Palaemon carinicauda
ACATGGCAATCTACGACCTGAATAGAGATTCGTCTCGTAGGAGGGAGATTGACGAGATACGAATTCGGGAAAGAAAAAGGGGGGAGCCGCTCCCAAGGCTTCCCAATCCCCCGATTCGTATGCGTGCCTGGCGCCAATCCTGGCGCCATCTGTATTCCTTTTTGCGTAGCTTAACAACTCGGTGTTTTTTCCTGTTTTTCTCGCAAATATTGGATTTATTCAGCTTTTCATGGCTTCTCCGTCTTCGTTGGCCTCGGATAAGTTGAGTATAGTGTCTGTTATGTATAAATGTAGGCTCTTGGTAAAATTTTGAGTGATTAATAGGATTAATCTTTGATACAAGAGCCGTAGCCTACCAGAGGTGTCCTGGACACTGTCACTCGCTAGGTATAAATTAGTTAGTCAGAGTGACATTCCTGGTTGTTTTGCTTAATAAATTTTAGCTATTTAGCTTTACATAGGATTTCCTTTCGTGCTTAGTATTATTTGGCGAAGTATTCGCTATTCTGGCCTACGCTAGGCCATGTAGCCTAGTCGTTTGGTCCTAGTACTTAATGCATGATTTTGGTTTTTCCGAGTGTAATTAAAAGTTTATTAAAGCTTTAGGCTATATTTTATACATTTTAGACTGTGTGGAATATTTCCAAGATTGTATACGTGAGAGTTTCGGTGAATTAGGTAATCGATTCTCTTGGTGCCTAGGCTAATTGCTTATGGAGCCTTAGTATACTTTATTATTCTCCCCGGTTGCTTTCTTTTCTTCGGAGAAGGTATGCAATCCCTTTCCCTCTGTTTAAGCCTTGGGCTTATCCCTAAGTGGTTTTTTCCGAATTTATTTTCGATAAAACTATACTAGGGTGTTACTGTACCTTCCTGTTCCAGCAAAGTCTGGTTCAAAGAGGGACAGAACAACAGAGTTTTTAGTCTGAGTCCGTGTTGTCTGGCTTGGGGCAGAGTTCCCCTCGCTGACCTGACACTTATAAAGGGAGCTTAGCTCCCTTAGGTCACTATCGAAGGTTTCTGTAGTTATGATTCCTCCTTTTGTGATCGACCAGACTAAGTCCTGTTGCTGTTCTTGGGGAGGATAAAATCTTCCCTTGGGAGTAGCAACGCCTTCCTTGCTTTGGTGCTTTGGAAGCTGGCAAGTATTGCTGGCCCTTTCCCTTAGATCTCCCTTAGGCTAAGACAGAGTTCTTGGCTGCGGGTGATCTGTCACTAAAGCAAGGTTGGCAGGACCCTTTTGTCCCTTCCCCCTCTATCTCCGTAATGGCCTTGCCATTACTGTACTGTACCTTGCCGGCCGGCAAAGCTGGCCGGCAGGGGTATTACTGTACTGTACGTCATTCTACTTCTGGACCTAGTATAGGTTGGGATGTGGAATTGACTAAGCCCATTGCCGGCCGGCTGAGATGCTGGCCGGCAAGGGTCTTATGTTTTCGAGTGCTGCCCGGACCTCTCTTGGTCCCTCATCCGACAGAGCCGGACGGCATTGGTCAAGGAAGCCTGAATTAAGTTTCTCCCCTTCCTTATATGCACTCTTTCAGTTGCCGGGCTTGGGGGGTTGTGTACACTCTTATCCCGGCATCCATTCTATTTCTTCTAGTGCTGTACCTGTCCCGGCTGCCGGCCTATGAGGCAGACAGCCGGGCAGGTGTAGTCTTCTGGTTCTTTTGCTGCCGGCTGGCATCGGTCTTGCACCTTTGCCGGCCGGCTTATGTCAGTCCTTGTCTGCCGGTCACCAAGAGTGTGGCCGGCAGCTAGGTACTACCTTGTGTAGTTACTGGCCGGCAGTCATTGCCGGCCAACACTGGCTGTTGCTGGCCGGCAGCTACTGCCGCCGGCACAGGCATTTGAACCAGAGGGCTGCCGCCCTATAGCTGTTAAGTAGTATACTTTAAAGCTAATTGTGGTGTGTGCCGGCCTGCAAAGGCAGGCCGGCACACATCCTCCTATACTGTACTAGTATTCTTCTGTATAGCATATACAGTAAGAAGAAAACTATAGTAAAAGTTTAGGTACAGCACTGTATCTTCTAACACTATTGTGTTTTCTTGCACAACCCTTTGCTGTTGCCCTCAGACAGGAAGCAGAGTTCTTCCCCGTCTATTATCCAGGATTTTAAAATCATTGCCTAGGTGTGAGCTCCACCTGTTTCCTCTGGAAACCTTGCATTGGTTACTCTAGTAGAGATAAACCATTTTGATTTTATTATCTGGAAAGCTGCAACAATGGGTTGTGAGGGAAACACAAGTGTGTGTCTTTCCTTTATGAATTGTTATGCTATACTATGCATATCCAAGTGATACATAGTTCACTTGATACTCATGGAAATTTTTTCTCTTTACAGGAGGACCCTCCGAAGTGCGGAAATGTTTTCTGCAATGTCCGTAGCAGGAACTTCTACGGACATGAGTGTTGTAGGAGACACGCAGCATGCGCTGTCTCCAAGGATGATCTCCAGTATTGGGACCCTCAGGTATGTACTGTATGCACTAACCTGATTACTGAGGCTTTTGATTCCCCTAGAACGGCGGAGTCAAGGGATATAGCTAGGGAAAAGCTCCGTACTTGGGTAAGGGGCTTCAAGAAGAACACCTCTGGCCCTTATCTTCCTAGTGAGAAGATGAGGGCGTATCTTTTTCCCCAGGCATCAGCTGAAGCAGTGATTCCCCAGCCTCAAGAGGAGATCCCCCAAGACCTAGTCCAGGTGGACGAGGAAGTCGCAGATGCGATGCAAGACATCCAGTTGTGTGACAGGATGTCTGAAGTGGACGAAGGTTTGGAAGAAGACCTCCTGGCAGAAGGTCAGGATCAAGTTCAAACCCCGGATGTCGCAGAGGATGGGGTCGACGAGGTGTCGGCTACTCCGGTTCAGATGCCGGAGCCCATCCCCTCAACATCCGCTGGTCTCCCAGTAGAACTGGGACAGGCCCTCTCTTCGATTGTTGGAATGATCCAACAAATGCAGAAGGAGAATCAGGAGAAGGCGGCTGCAATGGAACTGCGTATGCAGTCCCTAGCAGAATCACATGGGCCCCGGAAAAGGCTCAATGTGAAAGACCTTCCCATATGCTCAGATGCTAACCCATGGAGGTATGCTGAGCACATGCCAATGACGACTGGTAAGATCGTCATTTCGGATAAGCTGGGTTCAGTTCTCCTAGAGGAGGTAGAATTCTGGCCCAGCAAGGCATCATATCCGGAGTGCTATGTCCGGCTGAGAAAAGAACCAGCTTCAAGGGAGGAGACAGAGCCGAAAGAGGTCATTATTATGGACCACGCTAAGGCTCAAGCCCTACTTTCATCCTCGATGAAAGAGAGGGGCTTCTCGAATTCGAAGGTAGCAGCATTGAGCAAGAAGCTCCCTTCTTTTAGGTCCTCTTCTGATAGAGCCTTCCCCTTTTTACAAAAAGGGTTTGCGGCTGTCCTAAAGGCAATCGAGGCCGGCAAGCCTTGCCCCTCCCTGGAGGAGTGTAAACCCTTGTCGCTGGCTCTGCCTATGGACCACAAGGACTGGAAGGATGTCCATCTGACATTCTCAGTGGGAAAGTTGGAGGCTGATATTGCCGGACGGCAATTCGGCGAGGACCTCCCCAAGTTGTCCGAATTTCTTTTACGAAGAGAGTTCGAGACAAAAGAAAGACTGGCTGCCTCAATGTCTCATCAGACTACTCTTGAGACGATGGCAAGTGACCCTAAGGTCCATGAAATGTTCATGGTAGTGGCTAAGTCTCACCTAGCCACGGTGACGAAGGACCTTTATGGCTTCGTCAAGGCAAGGAGAGCTTGCAGGGAGTTCGTGTTCACCGGGGCTTCGGTGAGACACGAGCCAAGGAAGTTAATATCCTCCAACATTTGGGGAAAAGACCTTTTCCCTACCGATGTGGTCAAAGAAGTTGTTGAGAAGGCCGCCGTGGAGAATAGAAACCTTCTCCAGAAGTGGGGCCTGGCTATCAAAAGAAAATCTTCCCCGGATGAGGGTCCTCAACCAAAGAGGAAGAATATGAGGACTAGGCTACCGTCTCGGCCAGCCAAGCCTTATAGACAGCAACAGCAACTGCAATTGCCTTTGCCTCCAGTGCCCCAGATGGTGGCACAAACCCCGACTACTTTTCAGTGGGTACCCCAGGCTGTGCCAGGTCAGTCAACCACATTCACCCCAACGTTCGAAGGACAGTCTTCTTCCTTTCGTGCAAAACCTAGAGGAGCAGCCAGAGGCTCGTCTAGGCGCCCCTCAAGGGGAAGGGGATTCAGAGGTGGTCGTGGTCAGGGAGGCAAGACCTCAGGACGGCAGTCCAAGTGAAACGATACCGGTAGGAGGGAGACTAATGAAATTTTGGGATCGCTGGACCTTCGATCCCTGGGCCCAAAGCCTACTCAAGAAAGGACTGGGTTGGAGCTGGTACAGCACTCCACCCCCATGCCTTCGGTTTTTCCAACACTCCACCCCCATTTTGGAGGAGTACGTTCAAGAACTGTTGGAGAAAAATGTGATCCGAAAGGTGAAGTCCATCAAATTCCAAGGGAGGCTGTTTTGTGTTCCCAAGAAAGACTCGGAAAAGCTCAGAGTCATTCTGGACTTGTCACCACTCAACAAGTTCATAGTGAATTGCAAATTCAAGATGCTAACACTGCAACACATAAGGACCTTACTGCCCAAGAGGGCATACTCAGTCTCTATAGACTTGTCAGACGCCTATTGGCACATCCCAATCAGCCGTCGACTCTCCCCCTACCTAGGGTTCAGGCTACAACGGAAACTGTACGCCTTCAGAGCCATGCCATTCGGGCTAAACATAGCCCCAAGGATTTTCACGAAGCTTGCGAGCGCAGCTCTCAAACAATTACGCCTAAAGGGAATTCAGGTAGTAGCCTACCTGGACGACTGGCTGGTGTGGGCAGCATCCGAGACCGAATGCTTGCAAGCTTCCAGTCAGGTGATCCAGTTCCTAGAGTACCTAGGCTTCAAGATCAACAAGAAAAAGTCTCGACTTTCTCCATCCCAAAAGTTCCAGTGGCTGGGAATCCACTGGGACCTTTTGTCACACAGTTTCTCCATCCCAATGAAGAAAAGGAAGGAGATAGCGGGCTCTGTCAAGAGACTTCTAGATTCCAAAAGGATATCAAGACGCGAACAGGAGAGGGTACTAGGCTCTCTCCAGTTTGCTTCAGTGACAGACCCAGTGCTAAGAGCACAGCTAAAGGATGCAACCGGAGTTTGGAGAAGGTATGCATCAAACGCGCGAAGAGACCTGAGAAGACCAGTGCCGCCTTGGCTACGTACTCTTCTCAGACCTTGGTCCCAAGCCAGACATCTAAAGAAGTCGGTTCTTCTTCAGCCACCTCCCCCGTCGATGACGATTCACTCAGACGCCTCAAAGGAGGGATGGGGAGGTCACTCTCATGGGAAAAAAGTCCAGGGGACTTGGTCCAAGCTATTCAGGACCTTTCATATAAACTTTCTAGAAGCTATGGCAGTGCTCCTTACCTTAAAGAAAGTCTCCCCGCGTCACTCGATCCACATAAGATTGGTGACAGACAGCGAGGTGGTTGTGAGATGCTTGAATCGACAAGGGTCGAGGTCACCACCTCTCAACCAAGTGATGTTAGCCATTTTCCGATTGGCAGAAAAGAAGAAGTGGTACCTGTCGGCAGTTCACCTTCAAGGAGTCCGCAATGTGACAGCGGACGCTCTATCCAGGTTCACACCGATAGAGTCGGAATGGTCCTTAGACGCAGGATCATTTTCCTTCATTCTGAATCAAGTCCCAGAACTGCAAATAGACCTCTTTGCGACGAAAGACAACAAGAAGTTGCCCCTGTACGTGTCCCCGTACGAGGACCCCTTAGCGGAAGCAGTGGACGCAATGTCCCTCGACTGGAACAGATGGTCCAGGATTTATCTGTTCCCTCCTCACAACCTTCTGTTGAGGGTCCTCAACAAACTGAGATCCTTCAAGGGGGGGTAGCGGCAATAGTGGCCCACAAGTGGGCGAACAGTATGTGGTTCCCCTTGGCGTTGGAACTACAGATGAAGTTCGTGCCGCTACCACATCCAGTTCTGACCCAGCGAGTCCAGAAGTCGACTGTCTGCGCTTCATTACAGAAAACCCAGACCCTGCAGCTCATGATTTTCTCGCCCTAGCGGTGAGAAAGCGTTTCGGGATTTCGAGAGCCAGCATAGACTTCCTAGAGGAATACAAGTGCAAATCGACTAGAAGGCAATATGAGTCATCTTGGAGAAAGTGGGTGGCCTTTGTAAAGGCAAAGAATCCGCAGGAGATCTCAACAGACTTCTGCTTATCTTTCTTCATCCACCTCCATGGCCAAGGATTGGCAGCTAACACGATTTCAGTGTGTAAATCGGCTTTGATGAGACCCATTTTATTTGCCTTCCAGATCGACCTAGGTAACGAGATCTTTAATAAAGTTCCGAAAGCCTGCGCTAGGCTCAGACCTTCAGCACCTCCAAAGCCCATTTCATGGTCTTTAGACAAAGTTCTTCATTTCGCCTCCCTGTTGAGCAATGAAGAATGTGCGTTAAAGGATTTAACGCAAAAAGTTTTTTTCCTATTTGCACTCGCGTCCGGGGCCAGGGTTAGTGAGATCGTAGCCCTCTTGAGAGAGGCAGGTCGTGTTCAGTTCCTGGATGGGGGGGAGCTGAACCTGTTTCCGGATCCTACGTTTCTCGCCAAGAATGAGTTACCCACCAATAGGTGGGGTCCCTGGAGAATCTGCCCTCTGAAAGAAGATGCATCTCTATGTCCAGTAGAATGCCTAAAGGTCTATCTTCGTAGAACTTCAGACTTCAAGGGTAGTCAACTATTCAGGGGAGAAACATCAGGCTCAAATTTATCTCTGAATCAACTCAGAGCGAAAATGACATATTTTATTCGCAGAGCGGATCCTGACAGTACACCCGCAGGTCACGATCCGAGGAAAGTTGCCTCATCCCTAAATTTCTTTAATTGTATGGATTTTGAACATCTCCGTTCATACACGGGCTGGAAATCTTCCAGGGTGTTCTTTCGCCACTATGCGAAGCAAGTAGAGGAACTTAAGAGATCTGTGGTAGCAGTGGGTCGTGTAGTTAACCCTACTGTTTAACTCTGCGAGGAACAGTGGTCTTAATTGGGACGATTAAGTCCAGGGTGAGTGTGTAGGTACATACTGTACTACAAACTAAATGAGGGCACCAAGTGCCCATATAGACTGTTCCTTCCTTCAAAGGTGAACCTTGCATAAGTTCAGACATGTGTGCCAAGCGTTTCTAACGCTAATGTGATTGATTTGTAATACAGATTTTTTATGACCTGATACCTTGGTATCTCATTAAAGTGGTGTTTAATGGTTTTTCTTTCAGATAAACAAGTTCTGTTTACTATCATACTTATGCTTAAAGTTTTGGGTTACCCTCTTTTATATAAATATATATATTTGGTGTTAACCTGTCTGTTTATTATCTGTCAATAAACTTGTTCTTGAGAACCTTGCGTCTCTTTCACCTGTGTCAATTTATTGGTATAATTGAGCATTTTAATTCTATGTATCTTATCTGGGATAATTCTGATAGAATTGTTCTGTTTTTCAAGCTATGTTGCATTGGTTTATGTAAGTCCCCTAATGGGAGGACTCCGTCCCATAAAGGGACGAGGGCGGTTTTATTAGTTTCTTCCTATGCGGATATAAACCTTTGTCCAATACAAGTATTGTGCGGATGACTGGTCAATATATTGACGCAGTGGTTCTATACAAACTATGCTTTACTTAATATAGGGCGAGACCACTATATTAGCTTGCCTGGTATTCATACATAGATATATGTACTCTTCGAGACTTTCCAGAGTCTAGTAGGACTCTTCCCTGTAGGGGGCAGGAAGCTCTAACATAGTTTATAGTTAGTTGAAAAGATGTATAACGGTAACATCTTAGGTCTCTAGGTCTAGTCGACCGGGAATAAATATCTCCGGGGAGTACGGCACGTTCTGAGAATCTACAGATACAGTAATGCTCTGGTACACTTCCATCAGGACGACATGGCTTGAGCCCAAAAAACGGATTTTGAGCGAAGCGAAAAATCTATTTTTGGGTGAGATAGCCATGTCGTCCGGATGGACCCGCCCTTGCCTTTCTAAGAAAGGGCTATAGGACCCCTCCCTACATACAGTATCTGTAGCACCTCGTGTACGCTACAAGGAATACAGATGGCGCCAGGATTGGCGCCAGGCACGCATACGAATCGGGGGATTGGGAAGCCTTGGGAGCGGCTCCCCCCTTTTTCTTTCCCGAATTCGTATCTCGTCAATCTCCCTCCTACGAGACGAATCTCTATTCAGGTCGTAGATTGCCATGTGACGTGTCTAGAATACGTCCTCTGATATGTCGCGATATCCCTTTCACGAGGGATACTCGCTCCAGGAGTTAGAATTCTGGTACCTTAAGGTAAATTCTCTGGGAATATCGCCGTAGTTGTAATATACCCAAGGAAGCTACCCTATAGGAACTTCCATCA
>NC_090756.1:58116727-58121727 GCF_036898095.1 Palaemon carinicauda
GATTTTATAATCTGGAAGGCTGCAACAATGGGTTGTGAGGGAAAACACAAGTGTGTGTCTTTCCTTTATGAATTGTTATGCTATACTATGCATATCCAGTGATACATAGTTCACTTGATACTCATGGAAATTTCTTCTCTTTACAGGAGGACCCTCCGAAGTGCGGAAATGTTTTCTGCAATGTCCGCAGCAAGAACCTCTGCGGACATGAGTGCTGTAGGAGACACGCAGCATGCGCTGTTTCCAAGGATGATCTCCAGTATTGGGACCCTCAGGTATGTACTGTATGCACTAACCTGATTACTGAGCTTTTGATTCCCCTAGAACGGCGGAATCAAGGGATATAGCTAGGGAAAAGCTTCGTACTTGGGTAAGGGGCTTCAAGAAGAACACCTCTGGCCCTTATCTTCCAAGTGAGAAGATGAGGGCGTATCTTTTTCCCCAGGCATCAGCTGAGGCAGTGATTCCCCAGCCTCAAGAGGAGATCCCTCAAGATCAAGTCCAGGTGGACGAGGAAGTCGCAGATGCGATGCAAGACATCCAGTTGTGTGACAGGATGTCTGACCTGGACGAACGTTTGGAAGAAGACCTCCTGGCAGAAGGTCAGGATCAAGTTCAAACCCCGGATGTCGTAGAGGATGAGGTCGACGAGGTGTCGGCTACTCCGGTTCAGATGCCGGAGCCCACCCCCTCAACATCGGCTGGTCTCCCAGTAGAACTGGGACAGGCCCTCTCTTCGATTGTTGGAATGATCCAACAAATGCAGAAGGAGAATCAGGAGAAGGCGGCTGCAATGGAACTGCGTATGCAGTCCCTAGCAGAATCACATGGGCCCCAGAAAAGGCTCAATGTGAAAGACCTTCCCATATGCTCAGATGCTAACCCATGGAGGTATGCTGAGCACATGCCGATGACGACTGGTAAGATCGTCATCTCGGATAAGCTGGGTTCAGTTCCCCTAGAGGAGGTAGAATTCTGGCCCAGCAAGGCATCATATCCGGACTGCTATGTCCGGCTGAGAAAAGAACCAGCTTCAAGGGAGGAGACAGAGCCGAAGGAGGTCATTATTATGGACCACGCTAAGGCTCAAGCCCTACTTTCATCCTCGATGAAAGAGAGGGGCTTCTCGAATTCGAAGGTAGCTGCATTGAGCAAGAAGCTCCCTTCTTTTGTGTCCTCTCCTGATAGAGCCTTCCCCTTTTTACAAAAAGGGTTTGCGGCTGTCCTAAAGGCAGTCGAGGCCGGCAAGCCTTGCCCCTCCCTGGAGGAGTGTAAACCCTTGTCGCTGGCTCTGCCTATGGACCACAAAGACTGGAAGGATGTCCATCTGACATTCTCAGTGGGAAAGTTGGAGGCTGATATTGCCGGACGGCAATTCGGCGAGGACCTCCCCAAGCTGCCCGAATCTCTTTTACGAAGAGAGTTCGAGACCAAAGAAAGACTGGCTGCCTCAATGTCTCATCAGACCACTCTTGAGACAATGGCAAGTGACCCTAAGGTCCATGAAATGTTCATGGTAGTGGCTAAGTCTCACCTAGCCACAGTGACGAAGGACCTTTATGGCTTCATCAAGGCAAGGAGAGCTTGCAGGGAGATCGTGTTCGCCGGGGCTTCGGTGAGACACGAACCAAGGAAATTAATCTCTTCCAACATTTGGGGAAAAGACCTTTCCCTACCGATGTGGTCAAAGAGGTTGTTGATAAGGCCGCCGTGGAGAATAGAAACCTTCTCCAGAAGTGGGGCCTGGCTATCAAAAGAAAATCTTCCCCGGATGAGGGTCCTCAACCAAAGAGGAAGAATATGAAGACTAGGCTACCATTTCGGCCAGCCAAGCCTTATAGACAGCAACAGCAACTGCAATTGCCTTTGCCTCCAGTGCCCCAGATGGTGGCACAAACCCCGACTGCCTTTCAGTGGGTACCCCAGGCTTTGCCAGGTCAGTCAACCACATTCGCCCCAACGTTCGAAGGACAGTCTTCTTCCTTTCGTGCAAAACCTAGAGGAGCAGCCAGAGGCTCGTCTAGGCGCCCCTCAAGGGGAAGGGGATTCAGAGGTGGTCGTGGTCAGGGAGGCAAGACTCAGGACGGCAGTCCAAGTGAAATGATACCGGTAGGAGGGAGACTGATGAAATTTTGGGATCGCTGGACCTTCGATCCCTGGGCCCAAAGCCTACTCAAGAATGGACTGGGTTGGAGCTGGTACAGCACTCCACCCCCATGCCTTCGGTTTTTCCAACACTCCACCCCCATTTTGGAGGAGTACGTTCAAGAACTGTTGGCGAAAAATGTGATCCGAAAGGTGAAGTCCATCAAATTCCAAGGGAGGCTGTTTTGTGTTCCCAAGAAAGACTCGGAAAAGCTCAGAGTCATTCTGGACTTGTCACCACTCAACAAGTTCATAGTGAATTGCAAATTCAAGATGCTAACACTGCAACACATAAGGACCTTACTGCCCAAGAGGGCATACTCAGTCTCTATAGACTTGTCAGACGCCTATTGGCACATTCCAATCAGCCGTTGACTCTCCCCCTACCTAGGGTTCAGGCTACAACGGAAACTGTACGCCTTCAGAGCCATGCCATTCGGGCTAAACATAGCCCCAAGGATTTTCACGAAGCTTGCGAGCGCAGCTCTCAAACAATTACGCCTAAAGGGAATTCAGGTAGTAGCCTACCTGGACGACTGGCTGGTGTGGGCAGCATCCGAGACCGAATGCTTGCAAGCTTCCAGTCAGGTGATCCAGTTCCTAGAGTACCTAGGCTTCAAGATCAACAAGAAAAAGTCTCGACTTTCTCCATCCCAAAAGTTCCAGTGGCTGGGAATCCACTGGGACCTTTTGTCACACAGTTTCTACATCCCAATGAAGAAAAGGAAGGAGATAGTTGGCTCTGTCAAGAGACTTCTAGATTCCGAAAGGATATCAAGACGCGAACAGGAGAGGGTACTAGGCTCTCTCCAGTTTGCTTCAGTGACAGACCCAGTGCTAAGAGCACAGCTAAAGGATGCAACCGGAGTTTGGAGAAGGTATGCATCAAACGCGCGAAGAGACCTGAGAAGACCAGTGCCGCCTCGGCTACGTACTCTTCTCAGACCTTGGTCCCAAGCCAGACATCTAAAGAAGTCGGTTCTTCTTCAGCCACCTCCCCCGTCGATGACGATTCACTCAGATGCCTCAAAGGAGGGATGGGGAGGTCACTCATCGGAAAAAAGTCCAGGGGACTTGGTCCAAGCTATTCAGGACCTTTCATATAAACTTTCTAGAAGCTATGGCAGTGCTCCTTACCTTAAAGAAAGTCTCCCCGCATCACTCGATCCACATAAGATTGGTGACAGACAGCGAGGTGGTTGTGAGATGCTTGAATCGACAAGGGTCGAGGTCACCACCTCTCAACCAAGTGATGTTAGCCATTTTCCGATTGGCGGAAAAGAAGAAGTGGTACCTGTCGGCAGTTCACCTTCAAGGAGTCCGCAATGTGACAGCGGACGCTCTATCCAGGTTCACACCGATAGAGTCGGAATGGTCCTTAGACGCAGGATCATTTTCCTTCATTCTGAATCAAGTCCCAGAACTGCAAATAGACCTCTTTGCGACGAAAGACAACAAGAAGTTGCCCCTGTACGTGTCCCCATACGAGGACCCCTTAGCGGAAGCAGTGGACGCAATGTCCCTTGACTGGAACAGATGGTCCAGGATTTATCTGTTCCCTCCTCACAACCTTCTGTTGAGGGTCCTCAAGGGGTAGCGGCAATAGTGGGCCACAAGTGGGCGAACAGTATGTGGTTCCCCTTGGCGTTGGAACTACAGATGAAGTTCGTGCCGCTACCACATCCAGTTCTGACCCAGCGAGTCCAGAAGTCGACTGTCTGCGCTTCATTACAGAAAACCCAGACCCTGCAGCTCATGATTTTCTCGCCCTAGCGGTGAGAAAGCGTTTCGGGATTTCGAAAGCCAGCATAGACTTCCTAGAGGAATACAATTGCAAATCGACTAGAAGGCAATATGAGTCATCTTGGAGAAAATGGGTGGCCTTTGTAAAGGCAAAGAATCCGCAGGAGATCTCAACAGACTTCTGCTTATCTTTCTTCATCCACCTCCATGGCCAAGGATTGGCAGCTAACATGATTTCAGTGTGTAAATCGGCTTTGATGAGACCCATTTTATTTGCCTTCCAGATCGACCTAGGTAACGAGATCTTTAATAAAGTTCCGAAAGCCTGCGCTAGGCTCAGACCTTCAGCACCTCCAAAGCCCATCTCATGGTCTTTAGACAAAGTTCTTCATTTCGCCTCCCTGTTGAGCAATGAAGAATGTGCGTTAAAGGATTTGACGCAAAAAGTTATTTTCCTATTTGCACTCGCGTCCGGGGCCAGGGTTAGTGAGATCGTAGCCCTCTCGAGAGAGGCAGGTCGTGTTCAGTTCCTGGATGGGGGGAGCTGAACCTGTTTCCGGATCCTACGTTTCTCGCCAAGAATGAGTTACCCACCAACAGGTGGGGTCCCTGGAGAATCTGCCCTCTGAAAGAAGATGCATCTCTATGTCCAGTAGAATGCCTAAAGGTCTATCTTCGTAGAACTTCAGACTTCAAGGGTAGTCAACTATTCAGGGGAGAAACATCAGGCTCAAATTTATCTCTGAATCAACTCAGAGCGAAAATGACATATTTTATTCGCAGAGCGGATCCTGACAGTACACCCGCAGGTCACGATCCGAGGAAAGTTGCCTCATCCCTAAATTTCTTTAATTGTATGGATTTTGAACATCTCCGTTCATACACGGGCTGGAAGTCTTCCAGGGTGTTCTTTCGCCACTATGCGAAGCAATTAGAGGAACTTAAGAGATCTGTGGTAGCAGTGGGTCGTGTAGTTAACCCTACTGTTTAATTCTGCGAGGAACAGTGGTCTTAATTGGGACGATTAAGTCCAGGGTGAGTGTGTAGGTACATACTGTACTACAAACTAAATGAGGGCACCAAGTGCCCATATAGACTGTTCCTTCTTTCAA
>NC_090756.1:58126727-58129227 GCF_036898095.1 Palaemon carinicauda
GAGGAGGTAGAGATGGTGACTGCGATAACATACCGTAACTTACACTATGGAAATTTTAATCTAACTTAGCATATTTATTTATTTTTTTAAATTTCTATATTTCATATTTTTTACATTTTTTTCTCTTGATTTTTTATTTTCATTACTTTCAGTGACGAGTTACGGTATGTTATCGCAGTCACCATCTCTACCTCCTCCCCGACTGTCTGTCTTATTGCGTAGCAATTCTTGCACCTGTGTGTGTGTTTGTGCATACGCACACGAGTGTGTTTGTACCAATATTTGTTTTAGTTAATAAAGGATTTCAGATTAGCTGTTATTACTTTCTTAGTTTCATTTAATTGTTTTTCAACTCGTTGACGCTGTTAAAAATCATATGTACTCTAAACACATTTTTGTTTAATCTCTCTCTCTCTCTCTCTCTCTCTCTCTCTCTCTCTCGGAAAAAAAAATAATAGACGTAGACGTATCTAACACTACAACAGCGAAGAAGAACGAGAGAGAGAGAGAGAGAGAGAGAGAGAGAGAGAGAGAGAGAGGGAGAGATTTTATTTAAAGAACATGTTAATGCTATGTTTACATAGAAACAGAAAAAGAGAGAAAGGTTATTTAAAAGAGCTTGTTAATGCTATCTTGGTTTTCTTTGCTTCACTTTTTTCTTTCTTTATGTTCATCACGCTGGCCCTTCTCACAAATGATCGTTGCCAACAATCTCTTTGTCCTTTATCCCTATCAACAAAAGGCGTTCTATCTCTTCCAGGGTATTGCTACGTTGTCTTGAAATATTGGTGACCCCCTTTAATGGTTATTTGCTTTAATGGCTGCCTTTAGCTTGATGATCCTCGAGATCATAGGCCTATTCCGGCCATATTGTTTAGCTATACAGTATCACTCACATGCACACTGCTCTCATGTTTTTCTATAATTTCTTGCTTCAATTCTAATGAAAGAATTGCCTTCTTCCTGTACTGAAACTTAGCTTCTTAGGCACTATGATGATAGGTAAAATCAAAAAGGAAATGTGAGAGAAGGAAGAAAATAAGCACTGTTAATAACAGACCAAACAGAGGACATTCACACGATACACACAAGAATAGAGAACTGAGCACTCGACGCTCAATGGCGTAATGTTTACTTCGTGTGTGAAATAAAATTCGGGTGTAGAGACAAAAATTGCTCGAATTTTGCTTCGGATGTTGGAAAATTTGGATGTAGATACGTTCGGATGTAGAGGTTCCACTATATATATATATATATATATATATATATATATATATATATATATATATATATATATATATACATATATATATATATATATATATATATATATATATATATATATATATATATATATATATATATATCAACGCCTAAAAGAGAGATACAAACCCCCATGTGAAGAGCTTAGTTTTATCTCAAGGTATTATACCCAATGAAAATGAAGAATCTGTCCGGATGAAACATTACAAAAAGGGTAAATATTCTCGTTGGTCTAAAAGACTCTTCTCTACTTTGAAAAAGATAGATATATATATATATATATATATATATATATATATATATATATATATATATATATATATACATATACATACATATATATATATATTTATATAGTGTATATATATATATATATATTTATATATATATATATATATATATATATATATATATATATATATATATATATATATGTGTGTGTATATATATATATGTATACATATATATATATATATATATATATATATATATATATATATATATATATATATATATATATATATATATATATATATAACACACTCTATATAAGTGTGTGTGTTTGTGTGTGCGTGTGTGTGTGTTTTTGTTTATTGAATGCATCAACAGAAATACAAAATTCATTTGACCTCAAAATATCTGTGAGAAATATAAGCTTTCATAAAATCCTTTCTATTTCTTCTGTGATTGAGTACTATAAATTCTTATTGGTATTCAGAATATTACATTAAGATTGGTGATTATCCCTTTGAAGTAATAAGAAGAAAGTGAAAATTAAAACACTCAGATTTAACGGAGAGAAAATTTTGCAAAAATATGATGACATTTTTTATGTAAATGAGATTATGTATTCATTTAGTTGTCAATGGGCAGTATGACAGATGTATAAATATATGAATAGGATGTCCATCCTTCAATCAGCAGAAAAATTATTAAGGTATACTAATTGCTTTACTCTGATATCAAATATTATTGGAACAGCTTCTAAGATAATTCATTGACCGGTTGAGGCTATTTAAAGATTTGGAAAAAGCTGGCCACTTGTAGTGGACAAATTAACTATAAAAATTAGTTTTAATTTTATCATGAAAGGGGGAAATGTATTAAAGGAATAGTAAGTCATTTAATAATGAAAAGAAATAGCTTAAGAAATTAGTTTTAATTTGACCATAAACAGGTAAATGTATTAAAGAGATAAGAGGTCCATTGAAATGGGTAAACGAGCTAAGGAAATTAG
>NC_090756.1:58136727-58144227 GCF_036898095.1 Palaemon carinicauda
AACCATCAACGAAAAAGAGCAGAAATAAAGGACGTAACGATTGCTGATAAAGACTTCAATAGTTAAAATAGGATAAAGGCAGAGAAAGTTGATAAAGGGGGAAATATTGAGAATATCTGTGAATCGGGGGAAAGTAATCAGAGCGCGATAACAGAAAAAAAAGAACAATATTGAAAGACAGAATATGGTAAAATCTCAGTGTTTTTAATTTAAAAGAAAGTCATTAAGCCATATCGTATAAAACAGGGGCTATAATATATATATATATATATATTTTTTTTTTTGCAGAATATGAATTAGTTCCCGTAAAAAAAACGAAGCTGTATTCAATTAATTACGTGTGAGAAATGTCTCTCTCTCTCTCTCTCTCTCTCTCTCTCTCTCTCTCTCTCTCTCTCTCTCTCTCTCTCTCTCTCTCAAAGCTGAATAAATGGCAAACCGTTGTTTACCCCACTGGCCGGAAAATGTTTCTGTCTTTTTTTTTTTTTTTTTTTCTCCTTGTGTGTATGTCGTGTCCAAGGGCAATCTCTGTTTGAAGGAACCCGAAAAGAAAGACGCTGAGATTCTTCAAGAAAATAATTTTCTGTCATTTTGTTTATTTTTTTATTCCATGTAAATTCTTTCGGTTTAACTTAATTACTATACTGTAAAATATATTGTTGTTATTGTTTACTGAAATATATGACGCTAATAGGTGTAATAAATTGATTGAAGCTAAACAAACAAAACATCTGAGATAAAATAATTCGTAAAATCAATAAGTATTTTTATACAGGTAATGGCATTCTGAATAATACTATTTTCTTTGATTAAACGCTAAGAGTTGCATTATGTTTAAACCCCAAAATTAGAATTTATGGCTAAATCTTGATTTTTTGGTGATGTGAGATGTATCTTAACTATTAATAGGAAATTCAGTATCAAATGTCTCCTCAGATAATTAAAAAAAGCTATATATTCTATAAGGGATTAGAAAATTTAGTATCAAAAGTTTTCGTGGATAATAAAAATACTATATTCTAAATATCAATACGGAATTTATTATCAAATATATCCTAGAATAATTGATAAAGCTATATAGTCTAACTATTAATAGGAAGTTTAACATACAAAATAATCTTTGAATAATTAATAACCAAAAAATATACTAACTATTTTAATCATTAATTGGAAATCTAATAACAAAAGTATACTTAAATAATGAAAAACCTATATAATCTAACTATTGTTAGGAAATTTAATATAAAAACTTTTCTATGAATATTAAAAAAAAAAACTACTTAATCTAACTATCAATAGGAAATTTGATATAGTACATTTTCTATGATAATAAAAAAACCTATATAATTGGGCAGATCGATCAACGGATAGAACATATAAAAAATAACATTTATTATTACTCACTTTTACCTTAACGATAATGAGAGAGTTTGAATCAGGTCCAATCGAGAGCGTCAGAGTAAAAGTACAACTTATATTAATTGACTGTTGTAATTATGAAGGAGAGTAGATGACAGCGCTGAACCCCATTAGTGCAAAGGCTAATTGTCTTTATGCTAATTGTGGTTTTTTTCTAGTTGTTCCCTGCAATCAGAAGATTTGCTTGAATTAATTACTTTACTCGCTCAATTTGCACTCAATCAGTGCAATATTAATCAGAGAATTACATTTCGGAAGAGATCCAGGCTATATACATTTATACTGTGTGTTGCAATGATAGTCGAAGTATTTTTTTTTCTCTGTTGCAATGATGATCAAGATATTTCATATTAGGTTGCAATAATGACCGAGGTAATTTTATTTTGTGTTGCGATGATGATAAAGATATTCTTATTTTGTGTTGCAATCATGACTGAGGTAATTTTTTTTGTGTGTGTTGCGATGATTGTTGAGGTATTTATATTTTGTGTTGCGATGATGATCGAGGTATTTTTATTTTGCGTTGCTAGGATGATCGAGAGATTTTCAATTTTTGTATAAATGATGATCGAGATATTTCTATTTTGTGTTCCGATGATGATCGAGGTATTTTTATTTTTTTGCCGTGATGATGATCGAGGTATTTCTATTTTGTGTTTCGATGATGATCGAGGTATTTCTATTTTGTGTTTCGATGATGATCGAGGTATTTCTATTTTCTGTTGCAGTGATGATCGATGTATCATAATTTTGTGTTGGGATACATGATCATGGTATATTTATTTTGTGTTACGATACATGATCAGGGTAAATTCATTTTGTATTACGATGCTGATCGAGCTATTTTCAATTGGCTTTGCAATAATGATCAAGGTATTTTTATTTGTTTTGCAATGAGATAGAGGTATTTTTGTGTTGCAATGGCGATCAAGCTATTTTTGTGTGTTGTGATGATGTTCGAGTTATTTATATTTTGTTTAGCGATGATGATCAAATTATTTCATTTTGCTTTGCAATGACGATCGATATATTTTATTTTTTATTGCAATGAGATTCGAGGTATTTTTATTTTGTGTTACAATAATGATCAGGAACAAAACTAAAAGAACAGTATTATTCTAGAAGTTTGAATAAACAATAATAATAAATGAATCATATATGAATGTCTTGATAGTACATATTTTTGGGAGTATGAATATACATTGCTTTTTCGTTCAATACAGAAATGATGAATATGATAAGAAAATCTATACATATTTTTATGTTAATGAATTTTTTTTCCTCGGGATTAGGAAGTATTGGTTATGTATTTGATCATAGAAATTGATGAAAAGTAAATTTTCAAGTTAAAAAACCTTATCAAAATCGAATATGATAATAATAACCCCTCTCTCTCTCTCTCTCTCTCTCTCTCTCTCTCTCTCTCTCTCTCTCTCTCTCTCTCTCTCTCTCTCTCTCAGCAAATTGCTCTAGTCATATGAAACGACTCCTGCCAAACATTGCATTGAGTGAATATTTAAAAATCTTCATTATAAATCCTTTTGTAGTTTTAACAATCTTGTTTCGAAGTATGAGATAAATATTTTTAAGAATAATACTAGTTTCTTCCTTGAATAGAAACTGTGTATCTATTGAAGGATATATAACAATATCAATTTCTTATTTATTTAGAACATTGATTAATATTTTTCAAGAAATCTACAAGATAGTACTGAGAAAACCTTTGTTTATTTATGTTGATAATTGATAAATAAGTGATGAGAAATCATACAGTTAACAAAAGATTGAAGTAAATAGTATAGGGATGATTTGGATTAGTAAGAATGGGTAATTATAGGGTGAATTACCCTTTAGTGTTTGGAAGAATATTATATATGGCATTTGGCACCCGTAGAAGTGAACTCTTATTCCAAGTGGAAATGAGAATGACATATATAGTAATTAGGAATAGGAATAGGAATTAGGAATAGGAATGGGATGAGAGAAGATTAAAGATGGTAACATTATTCAATATATTCAATTGTTAACTATTATCCAAATTTTAACTTTGATTTTCCTCGTAAGAGTTTTCAATAATATTCAAAATCCCTCCAATAGTTGAGACTTTCTGCATATAAAGTCTCTTTTTATAGTTTATAGGTTAAAAATCTCTTAAAATATTGTTAATGTTCTTAAAATACCATATGTAAAATGTTCATTACTTCTCTTGTAGTTTGTACACTTTTTTATTTGCATTCATCAGTGGGCTATTTTCTCCCTGATTTAGTCCTTTGGCTCACAGAATGTGCTATTGATAATAATAATAATAATAATAATAATAATAATAATAATAATAATAATAATAATAATAATAATAATAATAATAATAATAATAATGTAATTCTTATATATGATTTTAAAATTTTTACACTCACGATCCAAGAATGTACTATGGACTGGCATGAACATTATTCATTGATCAAGGATAAGGATCAAGCTCACTATTCTTGATCAACATTACACTTCACACCATCCACTGTACAGTCAGCTTATGAAAAATGAGAGGAGATGTATGTAAACTTTAGTTTAAAAGGCTGGCTATATTCATTGGCGGAGATCTGAAATCTCTGATTTTTCGTATCATTATTATTATTATTATTATTATTGTTATTATTATTATTATTATTATTATTATTATTATTATTATTATTATTATTATTATTATTATTATTATTATTATTAGCAAAGCTACAACCCTAGTTGGAAAAGCAGGATGCAATAAGCCCAAAGGCTCCAACATGGGAAAAATAACCCCTTTTGGAAAGAAAATAAGGATTTAAAAGAACTATATGAGAAATAATGCAAAATTTAAATATAATATTCTAAGAACATTAACAACATTAAAACAAATCTTTCATATATAAACCATAGGAGAAACCTTTGCTGCAATGTAGATTTTAAAAACTTGAAATTTTGATTGATATTCTCAGGAAGATATCTAATCGAGAATGGAAATACTGAATTGATTTATATTTCGATAGATTTCTGAATTCATAAAATTCTCCCATACCATAAATGATGGGTAAATCGCTTTACAGGTTATTTAGATATATAACCATGTATGTTTTAGGAGAGTACATCAGTAACAGCACTTCAGATAATAGAAAACAAATGGAATTTATGTAACGAAAACTTCTGCAGGACTAACTTAGAACCATCAACGAAAAAGAGCAGAAATAAAGGACGTAACGATTGCTGATAAAGACTTCAATAGTTAAAATAGGATAAAGGCAGAGAAAGTTGATAAAGGGGGAAATATTGAGAATATCTGTGAATCGGGGGAAAGTAATCAGAGCGCGATAACAGAAAAAAAAGAACAATATTGAAAGACAGAATATGGTAAAATCTCAGTGTTTTTAATTTAAAAGAAAGTCATTAAGCCATATCGTATAAAACAGGGGCTATAATATATATATATATATATATTTTTTTTTTTGCAGAATATGAATTAGTTCCCGTAAAAAAAACGAAGCTGTATTCAATTAATTACGTGTGAGAAATGTCTCTCTCTCTCTCTCTCTCTCTCTCTCTCTCTCTCTCTCTCTCTCTCTCTCTCTCTCAAAGCTGAATAAATGGCAAACCGTTGTTTACCCCACTGGCCGGAAAATCTCTTTATCTGTCCTGGCAGACGGGATAATGTTTCTGTCTTTTTTTTTTTTTTTTTTTCTCCTTGTGTGTATGTCGTGTCCAAGGGCAATCTCTGTTTGAAGGAACCCGAAAAGAAAGACGCTGAGATTCTTCAAGAAAATAATTTTCTGTCATTTTGTTTATTTTTTTATTCCATGTAAATTCTTTCGGTTTAACTTAATTACTATACTGTAAAATATATTGTTGTTATTGTTTACTGAAATATATGACGCTAATAGGTGTAATAAATTGATTGAAGCTAAACAAACAAAACATCTGAGATAAAATAATTCGTAAAATCAATAAGTATTTTTATACAGGTAATGGCATTCTGAATAATACTATTTTCTTTGATTAAACGCTAAGAGTTGCATTATGTTTAAACCCCAAAATTAGAATTTATGGCTAAATCTTGATTTTTTGGTGATGTGAGATGTATCTTAACTATTAATAGGAAATTCAGTATCAAATGTCTCCTCAGATAATTAAAAAAAGCTATATATTCTATAAGGGATTAGAAAATTTAGTATCAAAAGTTTTCGTGGATAATAAAAATACTATATTCTAAATATCAATACGGAATTTATTATCAAATATATCCTAGAATAATTGATAAAGCTATATAGTCTAACTATTAATAGGAAGTTTAACATACAAAATAATCTTTGAATAATTAATAACCAAAAAATATACTAACTATTTTAATCATTAATTGGAAATCTAATAACAAAAGTATACTTAAATAATGAAAAACCTATATAATCTAACTATTGTTAGGAAATTTAATATAAAAACTTTTCTATGAATATTAAAAAAAAAAACTACTTAATCTAACTATCAATAGGAAATTTGATATAGTACATTTTCTATGATAATAAAAAAACCTATATAATTGGGCAGATCGATCAACGGATAGAACATATAAAAAATAACATTTATTATTACTCACTTTTACCTTAACGATAATGAGAGAGTTTGAATCAGGTCCAATCGAGAGCGTCAGAGTAAAAGTACAACTTATATTAATTGACTGTTGTAATTATGAAGGAGAGTAGATGACAGCGCTGAACCCCATTAGTGCAAAGGCTAATTGTCTTTATGCTAATTGTGGTTTTTTTCTAGTTGTTCCCTGCAATCAGAAGATTTGCTTGAATTAATTACTTTACTCGCTCAATTTGCACTCAATCAGTGCAATATTAATCAGAGAATTACATTTCGGAAGAGATCCAGGCTATATACATTTATACTGCGTGTTGCAATGATAGTCAAAGTATTTTTTTTTCTCTGTTGCAATGATGATCAAGATATTTCATATTAGGTTGCAATAATGACCGAGGTATTTTTATTTTGTGTTGCGATGATGATAAAGATATTCTTATTTTGTGTTGCAATTATGACTGAGGTAATTTTTTTTTGTGTGTTGCGATGATTGTTTAGGTATTTATATTTTGTGTTGCGATGATGATCGAGGTATTTCTATTTTGCGTTGCGAGGATGATCGAGAGATTTTTAACTTTTGTATCGATAATGATCGAGACATTTCTATTTTGTGTTCCGATGATGATCGAGGTATTTTTATTTTTTGCCGTGATGATGATCGAGGTATTTCTATTTTGTGTTTCGATGATGATCGAGGTATTTCTATTTTCTGTTGCAGTGATGATCGATGTATCATAATTTTGTGTTGGGATACATGATCATGGTATATTTATTTTGTGTTACGATACATGATCAGGGTAAATTCATTTTGTATTACGATGCTGATCGAGCTATTTTCAATTGGCTTTGCAATAATGATCAAGGTATTTCTATTTGTTTTGCAATGAGATAGAGGTATTTTTGTGTTGCAATGGCGATCAAGCTATTTTTGTGTGTTGTGATGATGTTCGAGTTATTTATATTTTGTTTAGCGATGATGATCATATTATTTCATTTTGCTTTGCAATGACGATCGATATACTTTATTTTTTATTGCAATGAGATTCGAGGTATTTTTATTTTGTGTTACAATAATGATCAGGAACAAAACTAAAAGAACAGTATTATTCTAGAAGTTTGAATAAACAATAATAATAAATGAATCATATATGAATGTCTTGATAGTACATATTTTTGGGAGTATGAATATACATTGCTTTTTCGTTCAATACAAAAATGATGAATATGATAAGAAAATGTATACATATTTTTATGTTAATGAATTTTTTTCCTCGGGATTAGGAAGTATTGGTTATGTATTTGATCACAGAAATTGATGAAAAGTAAATTTTCAAGTTAAAAAACCTTATCAAAATCGAATATGATAATAATAACCCCCCCCCCCTCTCTCTCTCTCTCTCTCTCTCTCTCTCTCTCTCTCTCTCTCTCTCTCTCTCTCTCAGCAAATTGCTCTAGTCATATGAAACGACTCCTGCC
>NC_090756.1:58149227-58152860 GCF_036898095.1 Palaemon carinicauda
GGTAAAACTCGCTGGTAAGAGACTGATGTCTCGCCAGGTAAATCCTCGGACAGCTAGATAGCGTCAGGTTCTGATTTCCTTTTAGGGCCTCTCGTGGCATGGTTGGTTTCGACCTGGCCTTTCATTAGAAGGGGCCTGCGTTCGATCCCAAGTATGAGGTAGAAATTTATTTCTATTTGAACACGATGTTGTGTTGATAATTATCCATATTGACTCATTAGGGGTAATTTGAATGAATTACTACCAATTGTGTCATGTGGTGGGACGGAGAAATCGGGTAAAACTCGCTGGTAAGTGACTGATGTCTCGCCAGGTAAATCCTTGGACAGCTAGTTAGCGTCAGGTTCTGTTTTCTTTTTATGGCCTCTCGTGGCATGGTTGGTTTCAACCTGGCCTTTCATTAGAAGGGGCCAGCGTTCGATCCCAAGTATGAGGTAGAAATTTATTTCTATTTGAACACGATGTTGTGTTGATATTTATCCATATTGACTCATTAGGGGTAATTTGAAGGAATTACTACCAATTGTGTCACGCGGTGGGCCGGGGAAATCGAGTAAAACTCGCTGGTAAGAGACTGATGTCTCGCCAGGTAAATCCTCGGACAGCTAGTTAGCGTCATGTTCTGATTTCCTTTTATGGCCTCTCGTGGCATGGTTGGTTTTGACCTGGGCTTTCATTAGAAGCGGTCAGTGTTCGATCCCAAGTATGAGGTAGAAATTTATTTCTATTTGAACACGATGTTGTGTTGATATTTATCCATATTGACTCATTAGGGGTAATTTGAATGAATTACTACCAATTGTGTCACGTGGTGGGCCTGGGAAATCGGGTAAATTTCGCTGGTAAGAGACTGATGTCTCGCCAGGTAAATCCTCGGACAGCTAGTTAGCGTCAGGTTCTGATTTCCTTTTATGGCCTCTCGTGGCATGGTTGGTTTCGACCTGGCCTTTTATTAGAAGGGGCCAGCGTTCGATCCCAAGTATGAGGTAGAAATTTATTTTTATTTGAACACGATGTTGTGTTGATATTTATCCATATAGATATAAGATTGTTCGTTATGTATTAATGGAGTAGAGAAATAATACTGAATAATTAACATACAGTATACAACCTACTATTCAAAGTTCCAACTGTCATTACTTTTAGTCATGCACAAAAAAAAAAAAAAAAAAAAAAAATCCAATATGGACCCAAAGTAGAAATATGTCAGTGCATACACGACCAAATGAAATTTCGTTTAGGACCTACGTTCAACCTCCCAACGGTGTGCTTCGACGCCCAACTTTTTATTGTTAATCATGCTGTGTATTGCATTAATTGCTGCAGCTGGGAGAATAAGAGAGGGGGAAAATAGATGCGCTGTTCGGTTTACAGTGATTTGTCGTGTTTACTGCGTTCTTTGACACTGCAGAGAGCCTCAGTCTACCGTTTCTTATCGATTTGGCCATTTCAAAATACCTGAACTCGTTTCAGATAGTCCTGAGGATGGTACCTGCAGAGAAATAAGAAGTTTGCATGGATAGTTTGGCCTGAGAAGAAAAAACATAGAAATAAAGAAAAAAAATAGCCCTGGTAGTTTGATCAGAGTTGAAGATACCTATATGGAAACAGGAAGTTTGCCTGGATAGTTTGGCCAGAGAGAAAAATACCTTCATGGAAAAGGAACTTTGCATGGGAAGTTTGGCCAGATAGGAAAATACCTACTAGTAAAAATAAATTTTGCCAGGCTAATTCGGCCAGGGAGGTAAATATCTTCATGGTGAGAGGAAGTTTGTCTGGGAAGGTTAGCCAGAAAAACATTCCTTAATGATGAAAGGAAATTTTCTGGGAAGTTTGGCTAGAGAGAAAAATACCTACAAAGAAAAAAAAAAAAAAGTTGGCCCTGGTAGTTTGGCCAGAGTGGAAGATACCTATATGGAAGAAGGAAGTTTGCCTGGTAGTTTGGCCAAAAAGGAAAAAAAAAACTTCATGGAAAAGGAAGTTTACTTGGGTAGTTTGGCCAGAGAGGAAAATTCCTTTAGGGAAAAAGGAAGTTTGCCTAGGTAGTTTAGCCTGAGAGGAAAATCCCTTCATGGATAATGGATGTTTGCGTGGGTAGTTTGGCCAGAGAGGAAAATACCTTCATGGACAATGAAATTGGCCTAGGTCGTTTAGCTAGAGAGGAAAATACCTTCATGGAAAAGGGAAGCATGCTGGTTAGTTTGGCCAGAGAGGAAAACACATTCATGAAAAAAAAGGAAGTTTGCTGGATAGTTTTGTCAGAGAGTAAATTACTTTCATGGAAAAAGAAAGTTTGCCAGAGAGGAAAATAAATTAATAGAAGAAAGAAGTTTCACGTGTAGTTTTTCAGAGAGGAAATTGCCTTCATGGAAAAAGAAAGTTTGTCTAGGTCATTTAGCCAGAGAGGGAAATACCTTCATGGAAAAAGGAAGTATGCTGGGCAGTTTGGCCAGTGAGGAAAACATCTTTATGGAAAAAAGGAAGTTAGCTGAATGGTTTGTTCAGAGAAGAAAACACCTTCGTTGAAAAAGGAAGTTCCCTGGGTAGTTCAGCCAGAGAGGAAAATAACTTTATGGAGAAAGGAAGTTTGCTGGGTAGTTTGGCCAGAGAGGAAAATACCTTCATTGAAAAAGAAAGTTTGCCGACGTATTTTCGCCAGAGAGGAAAATGTCATGATGGATAAAGGAAGTTTGCTTAGGTATATTCGCCAGAGAGGAAAATGATATTTTGGAGAAAGAAAGTTTGCCTAGGTAGTTTAGCCAGACTGGAAAATCCTTTCATGGATAATGTAGGTTTGCGTGTGTAGTTTGGCCCGAGAGGAAAATTGCTTCATGGGAAAAAGAAAGTTTACCTAGGTCGTTTAGACAGAGAGGAAAATAACTTTATGGAAGAAGAAAGTATGCTGGGTAGTTTGGCCAGAGACGAAAACTCCTTCATGGAAAAAAGGAAGTTTTCTGGGTAGTTTGGCCAGAGTGGAAAATAGCTTCATGGAAAACGAGAGTTCGCCCAGGTTACTTTACGAAAGGAGGAAAATACCTTCATGGAAAAAGGTTTGCATTGGTAATTTTAACGGAGAGGAAAATCCCTTCATGGAAAAAGGAGATTTGCGTTGGTAGTCTGGCCAGAAAGTAAAATACCTTCAAGAAAAAAGGAAGTTTGCTGGGCAGTTTTGACAGAGGAAAGGACCTGCATGGGAAAGCAAGTTCACCTAGGTAGTTTAGCCAGAGAAGAAAATACCTTCATGGAAAAAAGTAAGTTTGCCTGAGTAGTTTGTACAGAGAGGAAAAGACCTCCTTGGAAAAAGGAATTTTGCGTGGGTAGTTCAGCCAGAGAGGATAATACCTTCATGGAGAAACGAAGTTTGCCTGGGCAGCTCTGGCAGAAAATAATATTTTAATGGAGAGTGGAAGTTTTGCTGGGAAGTTTGGCTAGAGAGGATGATGGATAAAGAAAGTTTGCCTACATATATATATATATATATATATATATATATATATATATATATATATATATATATATATAATATATAGTATAAGTATATATATATATATATATATATTTATATGTATATATATATTATATATATATATATACATATATATATATATCTATATATATATATATATATATATA
>NC_090756.1:58158360-58160860 GCF_036898095.1 Palaemon carinicauda
AATAAAAAGTATTTCATAAAAATTTAAGTCTAAAATTACAATTATACATATAGAAAAAATATTTATGCATATCATGTTTACTATTAGATAATATTATGAAGAAATTTTGTACATGAATAATTAATGTTGATATAAAATATGTGAAACGCTATTTATAGCAAATTATATATTACATTAAGTTTAATATAAAACATATTTAAATAGCAAATATTAAAAATTAATTCTAAGGTTATAACATATAAATCCTTCGATAAAGAATCAAAACTATTTCGGGAAATACTAGAAAGATCTTGAATGATCTTATACACTCATTTGGTCCTCCATATACTGGACAAATTTTGTTAGATTGTGGGACACTTATCTTCAAGGTTCATTAGCCTCTCTCTCTCTCTCTCTCTCTCTCTCTCTCTCTCTCTCTCTCTCTCTTCCCATACGTATATTTTTCACTACACTAAATCTTTCATTCTATCTCTCTCTTTGTCTCTCTCCTCTTCCTCAATATATTTTCTCATAGGCTCAAATCTCTCTCTCTCTCTCTCTCTCTCTCTCTCTCTCTAATATTTTTTCCTTACACTAACATTTCTCTCTAAATATACTTCTTTACAATCCCAATTCTCTCTCTCTCTCTCTCTCTCTCTCTCTCTCTCTCTCTCTCTTATTAGGGAAACACCTTGACGCGATTATTTCCACGTCCGATTCGTGCAGATAAGTAGTTAGAATAATCTAACTCAAATCAATTGTAAGGCAAGTCTTTATCTTTCAACTTACCTGCAATTTCTTGTTAATCTTCAAATATTAATCCTTCAATTCACTTATTAACGACAGAAAAAGAATAGAATTTTTTCGCGTTACGAAGTATAGCGAAAAATATTTGTCCTAACGACATGTAAGCAGATCTTAAGTGTCTTGTTACTTAAGTTCAGTTGTTATGTAGGCAGTGGCCAATGAGAATTTAGTGTTGGGTGAAACGTATTCGATGTTTGAAGAGGTATTTAGGAAGTGGTCACTTTCTAGCGCACGCTAGCCCGAGCAAGTCGAATTTATTAGCCAGGACGCCAGGCAGGGTCAAATACAGCTTCAGATGTGAATAGTGTTTTCACGCTAGCAATCAGAATGCTGAAACCGTTTCAAGAAGTGATGGACAATTTATTATCCGATTTCCAGCAGAATATCCAACAAGTATCCGCACATCATTAAAGTATGATGGAAAACCATTTGAATGAGCATCGCGTTATTTTGAGGAAACTGATACGAAAATGTTAGCATTAGATGCGATTGTTTATCAACTTGGAGGACAAGGAACATCTAAAACTGCTGCAGAAACGAGTTAGTACGCAAAGAGCAGCATCGCCGAAAGTGTCAAGCTAGTTAAAGATCGAGGGAAAGTGTGGATTCATATCAACTTTGATGGAAGAGGTCTAGAGCTCAATAAAGGCCGAGAGTTGACATTGGAGCCATCTTCTACGGGCCAACCAAGGGAAAGGCCCGTGCCAACAACAAGTGTTGGCTTTAATACCCCAACAACATTGGAGCCAGGAATGTACCAAGAAAGACGTCGAAAAGATAAGTGAAAATATAACTTTTTATTTTGTATACTTAGCAGTTGGTACAAGGAAATTGGAACATTGTGTTTATTTTATTTTATTGTTTTAATCGCCTGTTGGTTGTTGTTATTCACAATACATTGAACAGAATTAGATTGGGTCCGGTAAGATAGTCATTGACGTCTAAAAGGGCGATCACAAAATTCCATTTCAAAACCGTTATTGTGGTGTTGGATTGGGTAACAATAGGTCAGAAAGGGACGAATCAGAATTTATTAAAAGAGAATGGGTGACACTGGTATCAGAAAAACTAAGAAATAATTCCTTTGACGGTGACCAAGAATGGAAATGGTAAGCAAAGGCTGGTTTTTTATTACAAACTTTTTAAGGATTTAATCAGTCTACAGTCTGCTTATCGCATAGAAATCTATTAAAACGTTGCCAATATCTTTCTCTTTGGGGAAAAATTTAAAAAGTTTTTTTTATAATGGATTTTCTTTAGATATTTTTGAAGCGGCGGTACATCTTTACTAAAGTTCTTAAGTCTGTTAGATATTGGAGATCTAAGGAAGTGAAGATTGAAGTATTTTTAGATGATGGCATAGCTGCGGATGGTTGATTTGAAGGGGCATTGGATGCTAGCTATTTACTTTAAAAGCTTCAAGATTTGGATTTATTTACAAGAAAGTATAATTGGTTTTCAGACTCTAAATTGTATTTGGAAAGGTTTACAGAGGACGAATACTGAAGGCGAATTTCGTAACTACAGTATTAGGATAAACTATGTCGTTAAAGACCTTGTTTAGATGCCAAACATTCTGAATTAACGAAAACTTTATTTTAACGAATATCTTTTGGACAGAATTGTCTGTTACATAATTTCCACGAAATTTGTCGTGAAAGGTATTGTTAAAATGAAAACGATAAAGTATTTCTGTATTTTTACATATTGAGCA
>NC_090756.1:58165860-58168360 GCF_036898095.1 Palaemon carinicauda
GTGAAGCCTTTTGTCCTTAACCTTTTTATGAGACCCATTTACCTCTATTAGGCTTCGTCAACTGAAGAGAAAAGAAAAGAACAGCAATGTCAAATCCTGATAATCTTTATTATACGAAGTCAAAAAAGGATATTTTAAAGTTCTCAAAAACTCTGTCTGAAAATTTAGTCCACCGAGTTTTATTTGCTATTATGTATATAGATATACAATTGTTCGCTATGTATTAATGGAGTAGAGAAATAATACTGAATAATTAACATCGAGTATACAACCTACTATTCAAAGTTCCAACTGTTATTACTTTTAGTCATGCACACAAAAAAAAAGGAAAAAAAAAAAATTCAATATGGACCCAAAGTCGAAATATGTCAGTGCATCCACGACCGAATGAAATTTCGTTTAGGACCTACGTTCAACCTTCCAACGGTGTGCTTCGACGCCCAACTTTTTATTGTTATTTATACTGTGTATTGCGTTATGTGTCGTGTTTACTGCGTTCTGTGACACTGCAGAGAGCCTCAGTCTACCGTTATTTATCGATTTGGCCATTTCAAAATACCTGAACTTGTTTCAGATAGTCCTGAGGAAGGTACCTGCAGAGAAATAAGAAGTTTGCCTGGATAGTTTGGCCTGAGAAGAAAAAACCTAGAAATAAAGAAAAAAAAATTGCCCTGGTAGTTTGATCAGAGTAGAAGATACCTATGTGGAAACAGGAAGTTTGCCTGGATAGTTTGGCCGGAGAGAAAAATACCTTCATGGAAAAGGAACTTTGCATGGGAAGTTTAGCCAGAGAGGAAAATACCTACTAAGAAAAAATAATTTTGCCAGGCTAATTCGGCCAGGGAGGAAAATATCTTCATGGTGAGAGGAAGTTTGTCTGGGAAGGTTAGCCAGAAAAACATTCCTTAATGATGAAAGGAAATTTTCTGGGAAGTTTGGCTAGAGAGAAAAATACCTACAAAGAAAACAAAAAAAAAAAGTTGGCCCTGGTAGTTTGGCCAGAGTGGAAGATACCTATATGGAAGAAGGAAGTTTGCCTGGTAGTTTGGCCAAAAAGGAAAAAAAAACTTCATGGAAAAGGAAGTTTACTTGGGTAGTTTGGCCAGAGAGGAAAATTCCTTTAGGGAAAAAGGAAGTTTGCCTAGGTAGTTTAGCCTGAGAGGAAAATCCCTTCAGGGATAATGGATGTTTGCGTGGGTATTTTGGCCAGAGAGGAAAATACCTTCATGGACAAAGAAATTTGCCTAGATCATTCAGCTAGAGAGGAAAATACCTTCATGGAAAAAGGAAGCATGCTGGTTAGTTTGGCCAGAGATGAAAACACCTTCATGAAAAAAAAAGGAAATTTGCTGGGTAGTTTTGTCAGAGAGTAAATTACTTTCATGGAAAAAGAAAGTTTTCCAGAGAGGAAAATAAATTCATAGAAAAAAGAAGTTTCCTGGGTAGTTTTTCAGAGAGGAAATTGGCTTCATGGAAAAAGAAAGTTTTTCTAGGTTATTTAGCCAGAGAGGAAAATACCTTCATGAAAAAAGGAAGTATGCTGGGCAGTTTGGCCAGTGAGAAAAAAATCTTTATGGAAAAAAGGAATTTAACTGGATGGTTTGTTCAGACAAGAAAACTCCTTGTTTGAAAAAGGAAGTTTGCTGGATAGTTCAGCCAGAGAGGAAAATAACTATATGGAAAAAGGAAGTTTGCATGGGTAGTTTGGCCAGAGAGGAAACTACCTTCATTGAAAAAGAAAGTTTGACGAGGTATTTTCGCCAGAGAGGAAAATGCCATGATGGGTAAAGGAAGTTTGCTTAGGTATTTTCGCCAGAGAGGAAAATGACATTTTGGAAAAAGGAAGTTTGCTGGGTAGTTTGGCCAGAGAGGAAAATACCTTCATGGAAAAAGAAAGCTTGCCTAGGTAGTTTAGCCAGACAGGAAAATCCTTTCATGGAGAATGGAGGTGTGCGTGGGTAGTTTGGCCCGAGAGGAAAATTGCTTCATGGCAAAAGAAAGTTCACCTAGCTCGTTTAGACAGAGAGGAAAATAACTTTATGGAAGAAGAAAGTATGCTGGGTAGTTTGGCCAGAGACGAAAACACCTTCATGGGAAAAGGGAAGTTTGCTGGCTAGTTTGGCCAGAGGGGAAAATAGCTTCATGGAAAACGAAAACTCGCCCAGGATACTTTACCGAAGGAGGAAAATACCTTTACGGAAAAAGGATGTTTGCATTGGTAATTTTAACAGAGAGGAAAATCCCTTCATGGAAAAAGGAGATTTGCTTGAGTAGTCTGGCCAGAAAGTAAAATACCTTCATGAAAAAAGGAAATTTGCTGGGCAGTTTTGACAGAGGAAAGGACCTGCATGGTAAAGCAAGTTCACCTAGGTAGTTTAGCCAGAAAAGAAAATACCTTCATGGAAAAAAGGAAGTTTGCCTGAGTAGTTTGTCCAGAGAGGAAAAGACCTCCATGGAAAAAGGAATTTTGCGTGGGTATTTAACCAGAGAGGAAAATACC
>NC_090756.1:58178360-58198360 GCF_036898095.1 Palaemon carinicauda
TAAAAAAACCTGGGGTAAAAAGTAAATATCAGGAAAGGTTGAAAATGGCATATAACGAGGTGAGAGTAAGAGAAACTGGTAATTTAGAGGAGGAGTGGAAGTTAGCAAAAGAAAATTTTGTTGGGATTGCAAGTGATATATGTGGCAAGAAGGTTGTTGGAGGCAGCATGAGGAAGGGCAGTGAATGGTGGAATGAAGGAGTGAAGGTAAAAGTGGAAGAGAAAAAGAGGGCTTTTGAAGAATGGCTGCAGAGTAATAGTATAGAGAAGTATGAAAAATATAGAGAGAAAAAGGTGGAAGTAAAGCGCAAGGTACGCGAGGCAAAGAGGGCAGCTGACCTGAGGTGGGGTCAGGGACTGGGTCAGTCATTTGAAGAGAATGAGAAGAAGTTTTGGAAAGAAGTGAAGAGAGTAAGAAAGGCCGGCACAAGAATTGAAGAGACAGTGAAAGATGGAAATGGAAGGTTGTTAAAAGGAGAGGAGGCAAGGAAAAGGTGGGGGGAATATTTTGAAAGTTTGCTGAATGTTGAGGATGATAGGGAGGCAGAGATTATTGCTGTTCCAGGTGTTGAGGTGCCAGTGATGGGAGATGAGAATGAGAGAGAGATTACAATAGAGGAAGTGAGGAGAGCACTAGATGAAACGAGAGTAGGAAAAGCATCTGGTATGGATGGTGTGAAAGCTGAGATGTTGAAGGAAGGGGGTGTGACTATAATTGAATGGTTGGTGAGATTGTTTAATGTGTGTTTTGTGTTATCAATGGTACCAATAGATTGGGTCTGTGCATGTATTGTACCACTATGTAAGGGTAAGGGAGATGTGCATGAGTGTTGTAATTCAAGAGGTATTAGTTTGTTGAGTGTAGTTGGAAAAGTGTATGGTAGAGTACTGATTAATAGGATTAAGGATAAAACAGAGAATGCAATCTGGGAAGTACAGGGGGTTTTTAGAAGAGGTAGGGGTTGTATGAATCAGATTTTTACAGTTAGGCAGATATGCGAGAAATATTTAGCAAAAGGTAAGGAGGTGTATGTTGCGTTTATGGATCTGGAGAAAGCATATGATAGAGTTGATAGGGAAGCAATGTGGAATGTGATGAGGTTATATGGAGTTGGTGGAAGGTTGTTGTAAGCAGTGAAAAGTTTCTACAAAGGTAGTAAAGCATGTGTTAGAATAGGAACTGAAGTGAGCGATTGGTTTCTGGTGAGAGTGGGGCTGAGACAGGGATGTGTGATGTCGCCGTGGTTGTTTAACTTTTATGTTGATGGAGTGGTGAGAGAGGTGATTGCTCGAGTGCTTGGACGAGGATTAAAACTGGTAGACGAGAATGATCATGAATGGGAGGTAAATCAGTTGTTGTTTGCGGATGATACTGTACTGGTAGCAGACACAGAAGAGAAGCTTGACCGACTAGTGACAGAATTTGGAAGGGTGTGTGAGAGAAGGAAGTTGAGATTTAATGTGGGTAAGAGTAAGGTTATGAGATATACGAGAAGGGAAGGTGGTGCAAGGTTGAATGTCATGTTGAATGGAGAGTTACTTGAGGAGGTGGATCAGTTTAAGTACTTGGTGTCTGTTGTTGCAGCAAATGGTGGAGTGGAAGCAGATGTACGTCAGAGAGTCAATGAAGGTTGCAAAGTGTTGGGGGCAGTTAAGGGAGTAGTTAAAAATAGAGTGTTGGGCAAGAATGTAAAGAGAGTTCTATATGAGAAAGTGATTGTACCAACTGTGATATTTGGATTGGAGTTGTGGGGAATGAAAGTGATGGAGAGACAGAAATTGAATGTGTTTGAGATGAAGTGTCTGAGGAGTATGGCTGGTGTATCTCGAGTAGATAGGGTCAGGAACGAGGTGGTGAGGGTGAGAATGGGTGTAAGAAAGGAGTTAGCGGCTAGAGTGGATATGAATGTGTTGAGGTGGTTTGGCCATGTTGAGAGAATGGAGAATGGCTGTCTGCTAAAGAAGGTGATGAATGCAAGAGTTGATGGGAGAAGTACAAGAGGAAGGCCAAGGTTTGGGTGGATGGATGGTGTGAAGAAAGCTCTGGGTGATAGGAGGATAGATGTGAGAGAGGCAAGAGAGCGTGCTAGAAATAGGAATGAATGGCGAGCGATTGTGACGCAGTTCCGGTAGGCCCTGCTGCTTCCTTCGGTGCCTTAGATGACCGCGGAGGTAGCTGCAGTAGGGGACTCAGCAGTATGAAGCTTCATCTGTGGTGGAAATGTGGGAGGTTGGCTGTGGCACCCTAGCAGTACCAGCTGAACTCGGCTGAGTCCCTGGTTAGGCTGGAGGAACATAGAGAGTAGAGGTCCCCTTTTTTGTTTTGTTTTTGTTGATGTCGGCTACCCCCCAAAATTGGGGGAAGTGCCTTTGGTATATGGATGGATATATATATATATATATATATATATATAATGACGTGAAGTTTGTATACTGTTTGCTTAAATAATATCCTACTGGAGTTTAATTTTTTTTTTCAACATTAGCGGATATATACAAAGATGTAAACCTAACCAGTTTTTATCAAAAATTTATTTTCATATTTCACTGGTTAATTTTGATAGCTGAATGAGTTCACGTCATTATGACTTTTTGGTATCGTTCGATATCCATATATATACATATATGCATATATATATGTATATATATATATATATATATATATATAAATATCTATATATATGCAGTATATATATATATATATATATATTCATAATTCATATATATATATATATATATATATTCATAATTCATATATATATATATATATATATGTGTGTGTGTGTGTGTATATATAATGACGTGAAATTTTTTATACTATTTGCTTAAATAATATCCTACTGGAGTTTAATTTTCTTTTTCAACATTAGGGGATATTTGCAAAGATGTAAACCTAACCAGTTTTCATCAAAATTTACTTTTATATTTCACTGGTCGATATTGATAGCTGAATGAGTTCACGTCATTATGACTTTTTGGTATCCTTCGATATCTAGGAAAAAAAAGGTATACCCTTTTTAAAATCACATACTCCACTCAGAGAGCGAAGTTTTTTCTTTTCCTCTCTAATTTCTATTTTTTCTTCCCTATAAATACTTTTTCTTTTTCCTTTATACAATATGTGGATGAAAATGTTTGTTGGTTTGTATACATTATTCATGATATGGTGTTATTTTCTAAAGATTAATAGTATAAAACAGGTAAACAAATAAAAGTTTGAAGGTGAAATATTTATTTCTTTATTGTTGAAACGATATGTTTCTCTTTTCATCTATCGTGGTGAAATACCACCGTCACACATAAAGCCAAAAAAAAAAATTAAGCGAATTAAAAGAATAACTGAGTAAAAGGAAAAGAAAAAAGCCCCATGCTCGTTATTTTACATCCAAACCGTATGTAAAAGGAGTCCATTGAGTATAGAAAGAAATTTTTAAATACGTCTGCAAACAAAAAGAGGATTAAAGAATCAAGTAATGAAAGGACTAACGTGGATGGAATTCCTTGTAAAGACTTTTTTGGCTGAAAAAAGAATTTTGGAAAATATCTGAAGAAATATCTCCTGAAAATCTTTTAAATATTGTAGACATATGATCCTCTTTTTACCTTATAGTAAAATGAATGAAAATATAATAAATGAAATCAAAAGATTTTGACTTCTATGATTTTATTCATATATATATATATATATATATATATATATTGCTCCATGGAAAATGATGAAACCAAAGAAAAATAAATCCCTTTTAAAATGCCAAAGAATGCAGATATCAACAATAATTCTGCTTGTTGAAGAACGCTATGTAGAACTGTTTCGTGAATTTCTTCATATTATACTATTCATGGTAGACAAGTGTATATATTTGAGAGAAATTATTTGACAAAGTTAGCAGAAAATGAATGAGAGGTATAAGTCACTCCTAAGTATTTCTTAAAAATTGTTTGTTTGTGAACGCTTCAATTGAGTTCTAAGTAAATAACACCTGCAGTTAACTTTAGAATAAGAATTTAAGAATTTAAGGAAAATATCATCATTCTTCCTGTTATAAGGTTGAAGAAATCTTGGATATCGAATAAAACATTGCTGTATATCATCAGTAAATTGCTAAATCATTAGTTAGAAAATGGTTTAAAGGTGCGATAAACAATCTTTAGTTAATAGTAACAGAAAAAATCTTTCCTAATCACCTTTTCGAATTTTTACTTTAAAAAAAGACAAATCACTTATTATTCCGGGAATTGTGAAAGTTATTCGATAGATAACAAAAAGAGCAAGGGTTTTCTTAGGGTCGTCCTACAAGAGCTCCTCCATGACGTGCGGTTTTGTCCACACGGATTTTAATATATTGTAGATCAAACATAAAATTCATGTTTCTCCTCGGAAATGAGTTATTATTAGATTGTTTAATAAGGAAAAATAACATGTTTACAAGTTTAAAGGTCAGTCAGGAATGGAAAAGGTAATAAACAGTTACTATGCCCTAAGGTTGACATGCGATCAGAGCCAAAATCCTTTTTCCACTTTAGTGGACTAGGCAGGTAAACCTCTAGTCTCTTAAATCTCCAACTCTTAGCCCACAAGGATGGTGAGGTTGCAGACACTACAAGAAACTACCGAGCTTCAGCTGGTCCCGAATCTCAGTCCAGCAGTCAATTAGCCTGGAACGTCTCCGAGAGGAAACGTTATCTGTAATGGTAATTTGAATTTAGAAAGAAAACTAGAAAACCTAAAGATCATTCTGAGTGAAGCTCTTTACAGCCTACATAGAAGAAATTGCCAACATATGCATATCATGAATTACTTAAATGAGATTCTCCCAAGTGGCAGTGATTCATTAGCCACGTGTGCTGCTAACCTGTGTGGTTCCAGTGCAGGATTAATTGAGTACTCTATTAATCCTGGTTCCTGTGTAGCGGCTTAGAGAAACTTCGAGGCCGCTAAGGAAAAAACCTTCTTGTGTGAAGAGACGACTCCTAACGAGCGGAAATATATCCGTTCGGAAAAACATTTGCATGTGTAAAGTGAGCTTTAAGCTTCTCAACAAAATTGCAATGATAATTGAATAAGACATTTGTTTTCCTGTATTAATATTCCCCAGTTATATCTCAACTTGGTTTGGATGTTCCTCTGAACGCTTACAGTTAATGAAGATGTATCACAGAGTAATTAGTGGTTATGTCATCTGGAAAGGAAATTAGTGGTAAGTCGTTAAACTAAGCAGTAATAAATAGAAATAAACTATTGCAATCACATGTACTGTCTTTTTAAACAAGTTAGTATGAAATAGATTTTTTTTTTTATAATTCAATTACAAATTGATAGCATGTTATGTATAATAATCGCTTTTGTTAATTTGAAAACTTTGATATTTAATCTTATATAGAAAAAGATTTGATAATTACTATAGCTATAAATACATTTGTTATATAATCAGACGATAGTGGATGACGTTGAAAAAATAAAAGAGCGAGTGTTTACTGATGAGCAAAATAAACACTGATAAAAATATCAAATAAATTATAAATTGTTGGAAAGAAAAAAATATTTGTAAACTCTAGTGGTAGGTTCCATAATATGCAGTTTTCAATATCACCTGTGGATTCAAAGAAGGCAGGAAAGGGGGTTTGGTGTCCTGATTTTGGGGTTATAAAAACTGGTAGAATGAATATCAATACGCTAATTATTAGGAATGAAGATAAAAATCACAAAGAGAGAACAAAAGGTTTCAAAACATATTTTCTGCAATATCTATAACAAATCAAGAAAACAATTAATGTAATATAAAATAGAATAATAAAAGTCTTGTCATAACTCTTTCAAACTCTTGGCCAAAAAATATATTGATCACTTTTATGGAAACGTGTGGCACTGATGGTTACAGCAAAAACAACAGAAATATCCATTAGTTTGGCCCTCTCTTTCAAAGTTTGGAAAAATCAACGTAAAAGCAAAAAATCATATATTCTTCTCTTTCCGGAGCATCTAAATCTAATAGAATTCTAGTGGTCGTTGGAGTTTTTACCATTTCTTTTTAATTAGAGTTTATTTTTTGAATAGAGGTGGGTTATTACTATGATTCATTTATTGTCTCATTTAGTGTATGATTAATGTTTCTTCGTGTAAATGGGTGAAATTTATACTGGATAGGTATTCTGTAGGTAAGCTCTTTTTATTACACTGCAAATAGTGAAGAAAGCAAAGTGATTTGGAATCAACACAGCTCTGTTGAAAGTCTGTATTTACTTAAAGGATATATTAAAGTTTATATCATTTTTTTCAGATGTTCTAAAATCAAATTCAAAGAATGTATTGTCTTATATATTAATTAAAATTTGGGACTATCTTCAATCAAATTTATGTATATAAAAACAATTACGTATAAAATCTATTGGAAAACACAAACGGTAAATTAAGTTCCATTTCTCAAATAGACTAAAAAATAGAACAACGATTCCAAAAATTTCATATTATATAGCAGACACAAGTTACTTTAAAAATGATTGAGTTCAATTAAAAAAGAAGGAAGGAATTGCCAATTCCAGAAATGTATTAATTCAATCAAACTGAAAATATTATTTTATAATAGGAATTCCAGCATAACAGAAAAAACAGTTGAATTGTTAGCGTTTAAAGATGATCCAATAAAGGTTCCTCTTTAAACACAAGAGAATAGCGTCCAATATTTTATCAGAAGGAAATGTCCAATTACGCTCGTAATACCACACATCAACCAGGATTTTCTCTATATTCATTAAAAAAAAATAAAAACCCTTTTGGAAATTTAAATATTTTATCCAATAAAAAAAACTATTAAGTTCCAGTTGGCATTAGCAATCTACTCGGATGAACTACAAAATCACAAGTTCTTAATATTTAATATTTTTAATATCTCAATATTTTTTCTTTTTTAATATTTAACTATTGATATAATTAGCAGATATAATTGTTTTGCAGATTTATAAAATAAGTTTAAGGTATAAAGATAATTTTTTCTATATACACCGAATAACATAAATACGCAAATTTATTAACAAGTGGAAATTAAAATGTTAGAAGTAACTACAGAAAACAAAAAGGTATTTCAAAAACGTTATAACCATAGATTTGGTACTTGAAATAATGGTCCAAAGTCAAACCCTTCTTCTCTCTTCTTGGGTAGTGCGATAGCCTCTGTGCCAGGGTCTTACAATGTCTTGGGTTAGAGTTCTCTTGCTTGAAGGTACACTCGGGTACACTATTCTATCGTGTATCTCTTCCTTTTATGTGTATGTATGTGTGTTTTTTTTTAAGTTTGTATAGTTTATATATGAAATAGTTATTTTAATGTTGCTACTGTTTTAGGAATATTCTATTTTGATTATTGATTATTTGTTTCCTTTCCTCACAGTGATATTTTTCCTTGCTGGATCCCTTGGGCTTATAGCATCCTGCTTTTCCAAACAGGGTTGTAGTTTAGCTGGTAATGTTAATGATATCGGATTTACCTACATTCGTGATAAAAAAGCAATTTTGAACACTGCCTAAACATCTCGAGGAAATTGCAAATTAACCTTAATTATGATATGTTCCATCATTTTCTTCGTGTTATTACCCGCTAGGATTTATTTACATGGATTCGGTTTTTCTTACGATTAAATTTATATTAAGTAAAATTTTCATAATCTGACTATCATTCAATTATCTTTTATTAAAATAATTCATTTTTAAACTTTTCCATAAGTAATAGCCACTATTAGTTATGTACTTAAGACTCATATTCAGACTTAATGTAACATATCTTACAACATCTAATTTCGGCTAATTATAGGCATAAATTATTCACATTCAGTACATCTTGAAGCTACGTTATACACTATGAGTTATACACTTTCATTCCAAGTGATCCATATCATTTTGTTATGGCATTGCTTGATAACATTCTTACTACAACGTGTTTAAAATCTTATTATTTTCCAAGACATATATATATATATATATATACATATATTATATATATATATATATGGATGTTATACACGCACATATGTATATATATATATTATATATGGATGTTATACACGCATATATGTATATATATATATATATATATACACACACACATATATATATATATATATATACATATATATATATATATATATACATATATTTATATGCGTGTAAGTGTACGTGGTTGTGCAGAGAACGCCTTTATGCTTAGGACACAAGTAAAAGTTTCAGGTTCCAGTTTCCAGGTTGAAGTGAATACGGTCCCAGAGCAATTCAACTCCGAAATTATTCGCTCCAGACAAGTTCATATCCGCTATGAGGCCGCATTGTGTGCCTCTATTTCCTACACAGTAGTTTGTCAAGTTTTATCTTTAAAATTCTTTTTATATGATAACATATAATAATAATAAAAGCGATCTTACTATGTTTTTGTCTCTCTCTTTTTTGAATAGCCTTGTTAGTGTGGATTCGATGAAGATATTGAAAAATTAAAATTAGTCCAGATCGCAGTAAATGAGGTAGAGAGTAAAAGTGCTTTGGGTATCCAGTGATTTTCTTTTTGAAGATTTGTTGTCTGATAAGAACAACTTACTTATAACTTGTTGTTTACGCAAATAGAAGTTGGTTAAGGTTACGAAAATAGAAACTGAATAAGATTTTTTCAATGAGCTTTATGAAAAATCATATGAAAATCATATCATGTTTCAATAGCAAAAAATATTTCTTTATCGGAAATGAAAATGCATACGAACCAATGTAAGTTAAAAATCCTTTGGTCCTACATGCGCAAATACATGAAGTGATCTCTCTCTCTCTCTCTCTCTCTCTCTCTCTCTCTCTCTCTCTCTCTCTCTCTTTCTCATATTATATCGTTGTATTGAATATGATATAACTGCATTGGACATGCATTCTGTTATACAGCATCTATGTTAAACTGTGTTTTTTCTATATTTCCTATTTTTTTTTTCTTTTTAATTCATTAGCTTTCACCTCTCATTGAGTATTAGATTTTGTTCATCTCATAATGATAACATTCACCAGATAAATGTATTATTAAAATTGAATTTCCAAAAGATATACACAATTTTATATGAGAAGTACTGTCAGTGATCTTACAAAAACACAAAGACAGACGTTCCCGTCAAGAAAATGTAAATGTTGGAATAACTCGATATAAATTAATTGATTTTTTATTAAGTAATTTCGATAATATTTTAATCTATTTATCATCTTTTAAAATATTCATCTCCAGAGTAGAGTTTTTAATATCAACTCAAAACTTCAGAAATTTGAGCATGAAATGTTTTGTTTCCACCAGTATTTTAAAAGAAAAGTCTTTTAAAACATCTTATTCCTCCAGTTTCTCTGAAATAATGAAATAATTAAGTAAATAATTTAATAATGAAAATCTTTCATAATCAATTATCCTCTAAGCCGTAGGAAACATTAAAATCAATAGCCTAACTATATGATTAAATCCTTCTATTGCATCGGGATTTGATAATAACATACGTAAAGTTCCTCAAACATACGCATATACACATGTATGTATGTATGTATGTATGTATGTATGTATGTATGTATGTATTTATATATGTATGCAAAACAGGATTATATAAAAGAACTGTGCATCTGAAAAAATGGGAAAAACTATCATGATCATGCGGATGTTTTTTCCGCAATGTCAACATTGCCTTAATGGACGTCCTCAGGGTTTTCAATTTGAAGTGAACAGAAACTTGTAAAATATTCTTTTATCATTTGTTGTCTTTGAGCTGTGTTGACTAAGCCAAAAAAACATCAGCGGCTGATTATCATTTGCGGGAAACGAATTATGTCATTCAACGAAACTCAGTCACGAAGACAGACTTTTTTTTTTTTTTTTTCTTTTTTTGTAGAAGTAACGAGTTTAAGTTACGGCCGTAAAAAGCTCAGGAACCAACCCATGTCTGTTTCTTTTATTATTATTTACTTTTTTCTTTTCTTGATGATGGAACCACGTGAGATCAGAACTGGAGAGAAAGAGGACGAGGTTCAACATAATCCGAAAGAGGTTAATTCCAAAATGACATTTAGCTAGAAATAGGGTTCACTGTATTTCAATGAAAGTTCTCTCCTCGAAGGTTTAATATATAGCTAGAAATAGTTTTTCTTTTATTTACGGCATAGAAAGCATATCTCAAATGGGGATACTAGTATTTTTCTATGCTAAATATTTATGACGATTGAGTTTCCTAATGATCCTAAGAATTCTTAGGGATTATTTGAAAGAGTTGATAAATGGAGATTTTGAAAGATTTATGGCTGGAAGAAAGAGATATTATCCATACAATCCTTTTATTGCTCTTGAAGGAAAGCTTTATAACTTTTTTTTTCTCTCTCTCTCTCATTATACACAAATAAACAAACAAACACACACCCATATATATATCTATATATATTGCAGAAGAACCACAGGGAAAAATAAAATATGAAATATACGCTTAAGTCCTGATTAGTTTCGTGATACTTCTTCAGAGGACTGATTTATTGAAAGAGGTTTCTTTACATTTTATAGGGAAAGCAAACGTACGAACATACATATAGAGATTTAGAGAACAATGACACTCCCTTACCAGTTACCTGAGCTTGAGTCAGGTGTTAAGTGGGAGGAGTCCCCAAGCTCATTAGACACCTGCCAAAACGGGTCATTTCTAGTGGCGAGTAAATTCTTGTTTTTTTTATTTTTCATTTTTTTTACTTTCAGTACAGTTTATTTATAGGAAAACACAGTAGCCTTATCTATATAAATACATAAGCAAAACATACACAAACATACAAATATATACATATACATACAGATACACATACATATACATATATACATATACACACACACACACATATATCTATATATATATATATATATATATACATACATATGCATATACACATTTATATATATATATATATATATATGTATATATATATATATATATATAGGCATATACACATTTATATACATACATATGCATATATACATTTATATACATACAACATTAATATCATAAACATATAATCATGTTATATCAATACGTATATCTAGCATAACACTATATGGTGCCAATATACTTATGTATACTAATAAAATAATTGTATCCTTTAATGAATAGTAGCATAGGTCTAAATATTAATTTCACAGCGAAGTTGATTATTCACAATACATTCAATTCTACATTAAATGGTTAATGTTTTTTTTCTATAGTAGCTTACAAATCTCATTACATATAAAGGCGTCGAGTTATACATTCCATGACCAATATTCAAGTTGTTTTCAAAGGTTTCTTATGAAACTGGACTCTATGATGTTTCTTTCCACTAAGTTATTTGATTGAACCAATTTCATTGCACCTGACCAATTAATAGGGTGATTTTTATCTCGAACGTGAGCAAAGAGTGCATTATTATTTTGTGCATACCTGACACTTTTCTTATGTTGTTCAATTCTCTTTTCTAGGGCTTTACCAGTTTGACCAACAAAGTATTTTTCACAAGCATTGTATGGAATACGATATACACATCCCTTGGTAATGTCAGGAGAATTCTTTATTAAGGCTGTTTTTATTGTATTTTTACTCTTAAATGCTATATTTACATTGAAGTTTTTCAACAATTGGGGGATTTCTTTAAAAGAATTACAATAAGGGTAGTACATGTAAATTTGTGTGTTGTAGTTTTTTTCTGTTATCATTACCGAAAAAAAGTATTTTTTGCTGTTCTTAGGGCATCATCTAACACAATTTCAGGATACTTTAGTTTTATACCTATTACTCTAATCCCATTTATTTCGTCATAAATATATATTCAGGGCTGCACACTAGAAATGCTCTTAAAAACATAGAAGTAAATACAGATTTTCTAACTTTGTTGCCTTGGTATGTTTAAAAGAGCATATATATATATATATATATATACACACACCCATATAAATATATATATATATATATAATATATATATGTATGTATACACACACACCCATATAAATATATATATATATATATATATATGTATATATATATATGTATGTATATATACACACACACACACATATATTATATATATATATATTCAAGTTGTTTTCAAAGGTTTCTTTTATGAAACTGGACTCTATGATGTTTCTTTCCACTAAGTAAGTAGTAGGTTGGGCCAGGGCAACCAGCCGCCCGTTGAGATACTACCACTAGAGAGGTATTGGATCCTTTGACTGGCCAGACAGTAATGCATTGGACCCCTCTCTCTGGTCACGGCTTATTTTTTCTTTGCCTACACTTACACAGAATAGTTTGGTCTAGTCTTTACATATTCTCGTCTTTCCTCATACATCTGACAACAATGAGATACTTAACAATTCTTCACCCAAGGGGTTAATTACTGTACTGCAATTTGTTCAGTGTACTTTCCTCTTGGTAAGGGTAGAAGAGACTCTTTAGTTGTGGTAAGCAGCTCTGCTAGGAGAAGGACACTCCAAAATTAAACCACTGTTCTCTAGTCTTGGGTAGTGCCATAGCCTCTGTACCATGGTCTTCCACTGTCTTGGGTTGGAGTTCTCTTGCTTGAGGGTGCACTCGGGCACACTATTCTATCTTGTTTTTTTTTCTTCCTCTTGTTTTTTTGAAATGGTATGTTGGGCAGGCTTAATAGAAGGGCCATGGATGCCTGGTGGTTTATCAAGAGGTTGTCTTTTCCTTTTTCTGATTATTTTTCTTCTCAAAACCATCCTTACTGTCCTCCCTTTAGTTGAAGTGGCTATCCTGGAGGGTATTTAGCCTTGCATGGTGTATCGGCTCCTCCATGTTGACCAGTTTTTCCGACTTTTTACTATAGTCTATGGGTATCATCAATCACTTTGTTTATAATTCTGTACATATTGTTTTTGTTATAATTCTTGTTAATCTAGTTTTTAAGTATGCTGTCTCTTTTTTATTTCTATTAATTCTTATGCTGTCTGGAGACATTGAGCGAAATCCGGGACCAGTACGTCCTAGATTTCGTCAATGTCGTCTTCTGTATTGCAATATTCGTGGTCTTCATGCAAATATCCAAGACCTTACAGTTGCGTCCAGACAGTATGATATTCTTTTGTGCTCAGAAACTTTGGTTTCTAATATGAGGCACTCATCTGAGCTCCTTATAACTGGTTTTAAGAAGCCAATAATGTTGAAACGTGATGCCATCCCTAGGGCCAGGGGAATGGCGGTGTATATTAGGACCGAGTACCCTGCTTCTCATAAGTCCTGCTATCAATGTGGATGTCATGAGATTCAGGTAATAAAAGTTTGTGGCAGGCATAACAACTTTTATTTGTGTTCGATCTACCGGATTCCAGACATAGATGATTCTATCTTCGATTGTCTTCTTACCATTATGGCTAAGATACAAGAAGATGATAGAAAGGCTTCTTTTGTCTTTGTTGGTGATTTTAATGCTCACCATAGGGAGTGGTTAAGTTCTATCTCTCCTACCGATCGCCATGGCTTAAGAGCTTTAGACTTTGCCTCTGAATCAGGCTGTGAGCAAATCATAAATGAAGCTACTCACATGTCTGGTAATTGCTTGGACCTCGTATACACTGACTCCCCTGGCGTTATAACTAGTAAGGTTGGTTCTCCAGTCGGGACATCTGATCATGCCTTGATTTCATTATTAGTGAAGACTGAGCAGCCTGTCCCTGATATATCATATTCTTGTAAAATTTATATGAAATCCCAAGCAGACTGGAATGGGATTTTACATGATCTTTTGTGCTTGAATTGGTCACAATTATATAATAGTGTAGATCCTGTTGTCCCTTTGAATGAGAATCTAGTCAACATAATTGATAGGCGTATCCCTTCTCGTGTGCTAAGGTACCGAGTGAAGGACAAACCGTGGTTCAATGATGATTGTAGACGTGCTTATTTGGAGAAACAGGAGGCCTATCATCTTTGGAAGGGTAACAGATCAGATTTGACCTGGAACAACTATACTCAGCTTCGAGCTTTTGCTCAGAGAGTTTATGCCTCAACTGAAAAGAGGACAATTTAACCATAAAAGAAACACTTTCTGGTACAACTCAGGAACATAAATGGTGGTCTACCCTTAATCTGCACTCTTTGGTGTAGATGCAACAGTTCCTCCTTTACTTAAACCAGATGGCTCAGTCACTCACTGTCCAAAGGAAAAGGCAACCCTTTTGGCTGATGTTTTTGACAGTAAACAGAGTAATGAAAAACTTGAACTTCCTCATTCCTGTTTTCCTGAGGCTAAATTAACTAGTTTAGCTTTTCGATCTCGTGAGATTAAAGCTCTGTTGATGGACCTTGATGGTTATGGAGGTGTAGACCCAAATGGTATTTTTCCTTTGTCTTTTTATAAAGGACAGCAGATTTCTTAGCTCCAAAGTTATCTGTTATTTTGCGCAAGTTAGCAAGAAGAGGAGCTTTTAGCACTAGTTGGAGAATTGGTAATGTTACTCCTCTATGTAAATGTGTTTGTGGTAGCTCAAGTCCCACTGATTACCGCCCAATTTCCATAACTCCCATATTATCTAAAGTTTTGAACGTCTTCTGGCAAAACGTCTTAATAGGTTTGCTGAAGGTAATCATCTACTCACTAGTTTGCAATTTGGTTTTCGTAAAGGCCTTGGAGCATGTGATGCCCTTCTTACAATCTCCAATGCAGTACAGAAATCCCTTGATTGTGGTCGGGAAGTTCGTATGATTGGCCTTGATTTTAGTGCTGCCTTTGACCGTGTTAATCATAAGGCCCTTGTTTTCAAACTGAAACAGTTGGGAGTGGGTGGGTCGTTTCTTAGCATTATTATTGATTTTTTAAGTAATAGATCTCAAAGAGTTGTTGTTGATGGGCATCATAGTGATTATAGGAATGTGATATCCGGTGTTCCCACAGGTAGTGTTTCTTGGTCCATTACTTTTCATACTATATACACAGGACATGTGGTTTGGCCTAGAAAACAAGCTTGTTGCATATGCAGATGATGCTACTCTCTTTGCATCAATTCCATCCCCTGAATGTAGATCTAGGGTTGGTGAATCCCTTAATAGAGATTTAGCTAGAATTAGTGCATGGTGCAAATTATGGGGTATGAAGTTGAATCCTAACAAAACTCAAAGTATGATTGTAAGTAGGCTCAAGGACGGTGGCTCCTCAACATCCGGATCTCAGTATTGATAATATTTCTTTGAATATGTATGACTCTTTCAAAATTTTAGGTGTGATTCTCGACAGTAAATTTACTTTTGAGAAACATATAAGGTCTGTGTCTTCTTCAATTGCACAAAAAATAGGCTTATTGAGAAAGTCTTTCAAGATTTTTGGTGATCAATCGATTCTGAAGAAGTGTTTTAATTCTTTCATTCTACCTTGTTTTGAGTATTGTTCTCCTGTCTGGTCTTCAGCTGCTGATTCTCTTCTTAATTTGGTTGGACAGAAACTACGGTCTATTAAATTTCTTATTCCTGATCTAGATATTAATCTCTGGCATCGTCGTTCAATTAGTTCATTATGCATGTTGCATAAGATTTTTCATAACTCTGACCATCCTTTACATTCAGATCTCCCTGGACAATTCTCTCCTGTTCGTAATACTAGGCAGGCAGTTAATTCTAATAGCCAGGCCTTCTCCATCATGAGGCTCAATACTATGCAGTAACTCTAGAAGTTTTATTCCAGCTGTTACCAAGTTGTGGAAGGATCTTCCTAATCGGGTGGTTGAATCAGTAGAACTCAAAAGTTCAAAGTTGGAGCAAATGCTTTTTTGTTGACCAGGCGGACTTGAGTCTTTTATAGTTTATTTTATGACATATTTGTTTTTGATGTTGTTAATAGTTTATATATGACATGTCTGTTTTGACGTTGTTACTGTTTTTAGAATGATTTATTGTTAATTTGTTCTCTTCATTTATGTATTTCCTTATTTCCTTTCCTCACTGGGCTATTTTTCCCTGTTGGAGCCCCTGGGCTTATAGCATCTTGCTTTTCCAACTAGGGTTGTAGCTTGGATAGTAATAATAATAATAATAATAATATATATATATATATATATATGTATGTGTATATATATATATATATATATATACATATATATATATATATATATAAGTATATATAAATATATTATATATATATATATATATATTCATATATATATATATATATATATATATTGTATTGTATATATTCAACAACCCCCATTTATGTAATTGTACATTTCTTCTTGCAATAGTTTGGGGATACCTTAACGTTGGGTGGGGGTTGGGGGTGGGGGGGGGGGTGGTGTTGGTCTTCTGTTGACCAGCTTGTGCATCCCCATGACTAGCAAAGCTGAATTATTGACGGCCACCGGTATTGTGTTAGTTTACCTTGAACGATCAGACTAAAGTCCTCCCATCATCATCAACCCGCAGTTGGCCAGCATTGTGATGAAAACTGGCCAAACCACAGACATGAATGATGACATATCCAAGGCTTTTGTCCTGCAGTGGACAAGAGAGGGCTTACATTTATTGTTGTAGTTGATATACTCGTTCAGCGTCATTTTAGACCAATATTCTGTTGGTGATCAGTCATCAACCTAAATGTTGAATTCCACTTTTAGTACAATTCTGATTTCATGCAAATAATTTTTGAATATGTTACGTATAATATTCATTCAATAGGTGATTATTTAACTTATAATTACCTATTACCCAAACTTATATATTTACACATTCTGTAGAATAGACTCAACGATATTAGCTACATTATTTATATCTATTTCTCGTTGATATGTTTATTCTTCTTAATTTTTGAAGCAAATATCTATATTTGGCAGAATATTTTTTGGTAAGGAATTACTACATAAACAGTCAAAATTCAATGCTTCACATTTGCACTCTTAATTCAGTGGTTTATCTAGGGGACGAGACAGGGATTGTGGTTATTTTTTAGATACTCCCACCCCCCGGGCCTATATGATAGAAGCCCTCCAAGATGGGGGTCCTCTAAGAAAGACGCCCTCCAAGAGAGGGGCCCTTCAAGAGAGGATGCAATCTAAGAAAAGGTTTAATCAAAGAGAGGGAGTCCTCTAAGAGAAGGGTCCCTTCAAGAGACGGGCCTTCCAAGAGAGGCTGCCTTCCAAGAGAAGGGTTCCTCCAAGAGAAGGGTTCCTCCAAGAGAGGGAAACCTCAAAGAGAAGGGTTCCTTCAGGTAGGCGACCCTCCAAGAGACGGTGCCCTCCAAGAGAAAGGCCATTTCAAGTGAGGGGGCCTTCCAAGAGAGGGTGCCCTACAAGAGAAGGGTTTTTCCATTAGAGGGAGCCCTCTAAGAGAAGGGTACCTTCAAGAGAGGGACCATCCAAGAGAATGTGCCCTCTAAGAAAGGGGGCTCTCAAAAACCGAGTCAGAAAATAAAAGTATGTACGTATACATTTGAAATTACCTTCATCTCACCAAGTTAAGGGGAAGGGCGTCCTCTTTACTAACTCCCCCTTCCCCCCCCCCGCCCCCCACCCCCCTTGACCCCCAAATAATTATAAGACAAACTTCCTCAAGAAAAAAATGGAAGCTTGAGCTGAGAAGTTCACAAAACCAGCTGGAGGTTTTGGTATTGTTTCTTCAAGGGAATGATAAGAGAGTGGAATTTACTATTAGAGAAGGTGATTTTCAGCTATGAGGTAGTTCTTTCTCTTGAGGTAATTCTAAAGTTATAACAAAAGCTTTAAAGCTCAAAGCTTTCAAAAATTGTACAGTACTTTAGATTGGAGTAATTGTTTTTTGTATTTTTTTCATGTATATTAATAGCTTTTTTTATTGTTGTTATTTATTAAGTTGATAGAATGCTTCTTAAATCTCTCACATTATGAAGAGTTCAGTTTATAAAATCTATTTATTATTGTATATAAAAGTAAATACCTATCACATAACCTTTTAAAAGTCATATTATAAAAATTTTTTTCAATATAAAATAGATTCATAAAGAGAAAGAACTATGAAAAAATAAAAAATAAATTGAATTATGATATATTCCATTCTAAAAAGAAAATCTTTCTATTAAAACTTTTTTTTCATGGATACTTTTTCCAGTGTGGAGAAAGAATGTTATCTTCAGCATATCAAAATAGTTAAAATGATCAACCTTATGCATATTATATTTTTAACATATCAAAAATTTTAAATATTTTCCTAATCCGTATTAACTTTATTTTTCAAAATACAATAACAATTACGTCACGCTCGATTCTTATGATGACCCTGAAGCGCCTACAAAGAAAAAAATTCGTCTAACCATAAATTTTGGAGCATTGGTTCTCTTTGTAGTAAATTGGTGTTCCTGTGTACGGCTGCTATATTTTACCCAAGCCTGGATGGGGATACTTTGGTCTTTTCGACTGTTTTGTGTCATAAACCTATTTCATATATATATATATATATATATATGTATATATGTATATATATATATATATATACATATATATATATATATATATACACCCCACGCACACATACATATATATGTATACATGTATATATATATATATATATATATACATATATATATATATATATATATAAATGATGCTTTTTCACACTAGGAATGTAGCTTACCCCTTTTTACTACTACTACTACTACTACTACTACTACTACTACTACTACTACTACTAATACTACTACTACTACTACTACTACTACTCCTAATAATAATAATAATAATAATAATAATAATAATAATAATAATAATAATAATAATAATAATAATAGTAAAACCTAGGCTGAAAGCTGGTGCACGCTGAATTGGGAAATATCTGAAATGTACAGGATATGCAAGTAACTGGGGATATATAATAAAAAATTTAAGTTTGGAAACTGTGAGAGCTATAGAGGAATAAAGCTTTTGGAGCGTATATTATTGCAGTTAAACTTATTGTTTACATTTTCGTGTCCTTCACTACAATAAAGGTTAAAAGTTAGTATATAGTAAGATTTAGATACACATCTCTGTTGCTATAACCAGCAAGCCTGAAGGTAATTAATCATATATCAACATATGGATACGATGCTACTCTTCTTGAATCTTATGTAGATGGTGCTACTCTCTTTGGATCATATGCAGATAATGCTACTCTATTTAAATCATATGTAGATGATGGTACCCTCTTTGAATCTTATACAGATGATGCTACTCTATTCGAATCATATGATAGATGATGCTACTTTCCTTGAGTCGTATGCAGATGATGCTATTCTCTTTGAATCATATGCAGATGATGGTACCCTCTTTGAATCTTATACAGATGGTGCTACTCTATTTGAATCATATGTAGATGATGCTACTTTCCTTGAGTCGTATGCAGATGATGCTACTCTCTTTGAATCATATGCAGATGATGGTACCCTCTTTGCATCTTATACAGATGATGCTACTCTATTTGAATCATATGATAGATGATGCTACTCTATTTTGCTCCTATGCTGATGATGCTACTCTCTTTGAATCATATCCAGATGAAGTTTACCAATTTCCTGAAGGTTTTAAAGGTTGAAGGTCACACAAGATTGTTTTCAAAAAATGGCCACACAAAGAGTATTTTTAACCACAATCGTCCAAAACTGCATATTAAATCATGATATACTCAGCCAACGCACGCACAGATCCGGACACTCACTCTATCGCCATCGGAATCATAAGCTTTTCACTATGTGGTTCCTAATTACGGAACATTTCAAATGATAAACGTTATGGTTTATACCAAACATTTCCGTTCCTGTTCCTTTCCCACGTTCAATAAAAAAAGCCTCCCTTGTATAGTCCAACAGATACAGCAATATATAACAATATCCAACAGATTTTAAAGCCCTTGTCTGAATCAGAGCCACCAAAAGAGCATCAAATCAAAGGTCTGAGACTCCCTCAGGATAAGAAAGAGATATTGCTTTAAATGCTCGAGTTATCCAACGAAACCTGAACAATTATAGTTTCCGTGTAATAGCAGTTGTG
>NC_090756.1:58213360-58228360 GCF_036898095.1 Palaemon carinicauda
CCAGGCAATGGCTGATGATGACACAGCAGGTTAACCTCTAGACAGGAACGTTTCCAATAGGAAATATCCTCCGTAATAGAGTTTTGAATTTAGAAGGATAATAAATAAAAGAAACGTAAATATCACTGTAAGTAAAGCTATTTATGACCTACGAGTATATGTAAGAAAATGCTAATATATGTAGGTCATGAATTACCTCAATGACATGGTTAATGCAAAAGAGATCCTATTTTAAGCTTGATTGTTATAATTGAAGTCTTTTGTTGTGTATATAAATATTACAATTTCCTTTCCATACTTAGGAATTATCTCCGCTGAAAACGTGTTGCATACGAAAATAAAAACAATATAAGAATATTCAACAAAAAGAAATGAAAACTGAAAGGTAAACTTTTCATAAAACCAGCTCAGAATAAAATATGATTACTACAATGGCGAAGCCACATTTTCCCCAGATAGCACAAAAACTTTAAGGAAGCATATTGATCTGCTCTGAGAGAGAGAGAGAGAGAGAGAGAGAGAGAGAGAGAGAGAGAGAGAGAAGAAATAAAGTTTGGATGTCCTTTGTTCTCTTTATGGTTAGCTAGTTCTAGAAAGATATATCTTGGGAAATAGTATTTTAAACACATCGTAGAAGCATTGTTATCAACCAGTGCCAGGACAGAATTATGAAGATCCCTTAGAATGAATGAAATTCTTGGGGAAATAACTAATAATGGATAATACGAATAGAAAAACATTAAAAATATTTTCTTTTAACAGAAGAGAATTGAATAATAGTGCAGGAAATTTTAAAAAAGAATAACGAAAAAAAATAATGATTGTAAGAAAAACCAAATCCATTGAGATCTACGGTATATTGATAAACACTAATGAATATCTAATATGAAGGAAATGATGAAACATATAATTATGGCTATTTGGCGAACTCCACGAGATGCATTTTCATCACAAACGTTTGTCATGGCTCTCTGTAAGGAAATCCAGTGGGAAAATCCTATATGATTATTATTACTAGCTAAGCTACAACCCTAGTTGGAGGAGCAGGATGTTATAAGCCCAAGGGCTCCAACAGAGAATAATTGCTTAGTGAGGAAATGAAAGATGGAAGAAAATAAACTACAAGAGAAGTAATGAATAATCAAAATAAAATATTCTAAGAACATTAACCACATTAAAATAATTGTTTCATATATAAACTTAAAGAAAGAAAAAAAAAACAAGAGGAGGAGAAATAAGATGGAATAGTGTGCCCGAGTGTACCTTCAAGCAAGACAAATCTAACCCAAGGTAGTGGAAGGCCATATTACAGAAGCTATAGCCCAGGACAAGAATAAAGAATAGTGGTTTAATTTTGGAGCCTTATGTCAAGTGCCAAATCTTTGGTTTTAATGTTAATGAAATACATTTTTGTTTTCTGTAATTACTTCTAAAATTAAGATTTCTGCTTATTATAGAATTTGTCTATGTTCGTTATTCAGTATATTTAGAAAAAAATGATCCTTGTGCCTTGAATGTATTGTATAAACCTGCAAAAGGATTTTATCTAATAATTATCTGTTAATTCATATACTCAGTTTCTAATTATATCAATAATTAGCAATTTATAAATTTGTGATTTTGTTTCTCATTCGAATAGATTGCTGATGTCAACTGCCGCTTAATAGTATTCTAATTATACAAAATGCTTTTGATTTTTATTATGTTTTTTTTTTTTTTTTTTTTTTTTTTATTTTAGGAAAAAAATCCTGGTTTATGTGTGGTTGTCTAAACGCAATTTAACTTTTCCCACGGAAAAAAAAAATTGGACGCAATGTTTTTGAGTTTAAAGGGGAACCTATATTGAATCATCTTTGACCACTGACAAATCAGCTGTTTTTCTGCTCTTCTTTGATTCATATCACAATATATTATTTTTAGTTTGGACAAATTAATTCATTTCTGGGATTGGTAAGTCGTCCCTTAATTGTTGATTGGATTCAATTAGTTTTAGAGCAACTAGTATCTGATTTGTGATATGAAACGTTTAGAATCACGATAAAATTCTAGTCTATTGAGAAATGGGAATCAAATTTAGCATTTGTCTTTTTTCTGTAAGGTTTATACATAACAGTTTTTATATACAGAAGTTTGATTGAGGATAATCCCAAGTATTGACCAATAGAGAATTTTTCACAGGCATTGTATGGAATACGATGTGTATATCGTATTCCATGCAATGCCTGTGAAAAATTCTATACTGGTGAAACTGGTAAAGCCCTATAAAAAATAATTTAACAACATAAGAAAAGTGTCAGATATGCTCAAGATAATTATGCACTCTTTGCCTACGTTAGAGATAAAAATCACACCATTAATTGGTAAGGCACTGAGAATTTGGTTCATTCAAATAACTTAGTGGAAAGAAACATCATAGAGTGTAGTTTCATAAAAGAAAACTTTGAAAACAACTTGAATATTGGTCATGGAATGTATAAACTCGACGCCTTTATATGTAAAGAAATTTGTAAGCTATATAAAAAAACTTTAACCACTTGATGTAGAACTGAATGTATTGTGAATAATCAACGTCACTGTGAAATTAATATTTAGACCTAATCTACCATTCACTAAAGGGTACAACTATTTTATATAGTATGCATAAGTACATTGGCACTATATAGGGTTATGCTAGAATATATATATATATATATATATATATATATATATATATACTGTATATACACACACACACACACACACACATATATATATATATATATATATATATATATATATATATTTACATATACATATACCAATGCGTTTGTGTGTATTTGTTTGAGCAGAGAAGGTCTTTGTGCTTCGGAAACAAGTAGACACTCCAGGTTCCAGTGTCCAGGTTAAAGTCAATAGGGTCCAAAAGCAATTCCAATCAGAAATTCTTTTCTTCAGACAAGTTCATATCCGCTGAGAGGCCGCACTCTGTGGCTATATTTTCCGCAAAGGTTTTTCCTAATTTTTAGATGTCCCATTTTTGTATATATAAAAATAAAATCGAGCTTCTAGATTTTTTGATAGCCTTTTTAGTGAGGAACTGAAGAACATATTGAACATCATTAAAAGGATTATAGATTACAGTAAATGTGGTAGAGGTTAGAATTACTCTCGATATCCAGTCGTTTTCCATTGGAGGTTTGGTGTCTAATAAAAACCGATTAGCTATAACGTATTGTTTACGCAAACAGAAGTTGGTTAGGGCTGCGAAAATATTAATTAAAATAGATTTCTTCAGTCAATTTAAAAAAGAAACTTATGCTGTGGCCTGATTGGTAACGCATCTGCCTGGTGTTTCCCAGTAGGTGGTTCGAGTCCCGCTCAGACTCGTTAGTGCCATCAGTGTCTAAAACCTTACCATCCTTGTGAGCTAAGGTTGGGGGGGGGGGTGTTTGGGGAAGCTCATATGTCTAATCTTCGGAGTCATCAGCAGCCACTGGCTGGCCCTCCCTTGTCCTAGCTTGGGTGGAGAGGAAGCTTGGGCGCTGATCATATAATATATGGTCAGTCTCTAGGGCATTGTCCCTTGCCTCTGCCATTCATGAGCGACCTTTAAATGAAAATACACAGGATGCAAATGAAAGGTAAGTTAAAAAAATCCTTTGGTGCTAATTGCATATATATATATATATATATATATATATATATATATATATATATATATATATATATATATATATATATATATATATATATATATATATATATATATGAAGTGTTCTCTCTCTCTCTCCTCTCTCTCTCTCTCTCTCTCTCTCTCATATTATATTGCTGTACTGAATATGATATAATTGTATTGAACGTACATTCTGTTTTATGTTAAACTCTACTCCTCGGGAACGAAGACGAAGGAGTGGAGGATTTTCACTTGCTAAAACGAACGAGATACGATCCACAGCTTTTAGCCAACTGCCGTTCCTTGGAGAAACACACCAAGAAATACAACAAAATCAACCTCGACCTCAACTTTTTGAGATATTGTCAATTAAATAATATAGTGCCTAAGTTTATAAAGTTCAAAGTTTACAAAGCCTCCCTGTACAGGTCTGAGTTCTACACTGATTCTACTAGGAACCTCCTTGAGCTGGAAATACGTTCAAAGATCAAGGAACTTCATCGCGCACATGACCAAATGACAAGATTCAGGACTGGCGTACTCAATTCGCTGACATTATTGAACTCTATCATTTTCAACCATTTATTTAACAAGGGTATTTCCTCCTTTTGTTTGGACCGTTGAAGATAGACATTTCAGAAAATTTCGAAATTTAGGCATTACCGTTCCTTTATTTAATAATAAGATTCATTCCGTGTTAAATTTTTCCAAACGAATACTCTCGAAGAGAGAGGAATTCCTACTGTCCTTAGGGTTAGACTTTTGCCTCCCCAACTATCGCTCAAATTATCAGCAATTCTTTTTGCCTCTCGAGATACTTTTTCAGAGAATAATTAAACTTCCCTTTTGCAAAAATATAGAGTTTTTAAGATCACAATTCACAGGCCTCGCCCACAGCTCTTTTAATAATCTTAAAACTAGATGGGCTTCTTTTTTTACCAAGAATGATTATGAGATTTTTAAAAACCTAGCCAGAGATAAAAATGTGATAATTACTCGTCCAGACATGACTACATACAAAAAATGAATGGCATTTTAAACGACTCTTCAAAATTTACCAAAGTTGGTGACCCAGACCTTTACAATATTACTAAACCCGAAGATAAAATCAACAGATTTCTTAGAACACTAAAACAAACCAGTGCAATGTATGAAAATACATATCACGACCTTTTTGTAACAGGATCTACATATGGACTTATGTACGGACTGCCAAAGATACACAAAGAAGGAATTCCTTTGAGACCTATCCTTTCTTCCATTAACACTGCTAGCTATAAACTCGCCAAATTTCTTGTCCCTTTACTCCAACCACTGACTCACAACAAATACACATTAATAAACTCGGCCTCCTTTAAAGATGACATTATCACGCAGGACTCAGATCTGTACATGGCGAGCTTTGACGTGGAATCTCTGTTTACAAATGTTCCCGTTGTCGAGACTATCAACATCATTTTAGACAGGCCATTTACCACTGACGATTGCTTGTTGAACAATTTTAATAGAACTCAATTCAAGTTGCTTTTAGAATTAGCCGTACTGAATACGCCCTTTGTTTTTAATAATACGGGTTTTAAGCAAACTGAGGGGAAGGCCATGGGAAGCCCTCTGGGTCCTACTTTTGCCAACATATTTATATGCTCCCTGGAGGAGCGAGCTTTAGATGTATGGCCCACCTAATTTCCACCCACTCTTTTATAGTCGCTACATAGATAACACTTTCGCCTTGTTCAGATGTAATTACCATGCTGATACCTTTCTTGAGTATTTAAACAACCAACACCATTACATTAAATTTACGGTTGAAACAGAAACACAGACTTCACTTCCGTTCCTTGATGTGAGGATATCCAAGGACGAGTCTGGATTTCATACTGGTATTTATAGAAAGAGCACCTTTACTGGCCTGGGGACCAATTTTTATAGCTAATGTTTTTTTTTTTTTTTAACTTTAAACTGAAATCCGTGTCAACTATCCTCCATAGAGCCATTAATCTGACATCAAGCTTGTCTACTTTTCATACTGAAGTGACTTTCCCTGGTGATTACTTTAAGGATAAATATTTCCCTCCAGCATTTTTTCATAGATCCCGGCAGCCGGTCAGTTGTAGTCCTCTGGTTCTTTTGCTGCCGGCTGGCATCGGTCTTGTACCTTTGCCGGCCGGCTTATGTCAGCCCTTGTCTGCCGGTCACCAAGAGTGTGGCCGGCAGCTGGGTACTACCTTGTGTAGTTGCTGGCCGGCAACATTGGCTGTTACCGGCCGGCAGTTGCTGCCGACCGGTACATGCATTTGAACCAGAGTGCTGCCGCCTTTTAGCTGTTAAGTAGTATACTTTAAAGCTAGTTGTGGTGTGTGCCGGCCGGCAAAGGCAGGCTGGCACACATCCCCTATACTGTACTAGTATTCTTCAGTATAACATATACAGTAAGAAGAAAACTATGGTAAGGGTTTTGGTACAGCACTGTGTCTTCTAACACTATTGTGTTTTCTTGCACATCCCTTTGCTGTTGCCCTACAGATAGGAAGCTGAGTTCTTTCCTGTCTATTATACAGGATTTTAAAATCATTGCTTAGGTGTGAGCTCCACCTGTTTCCTCTGGAAACCTTGCATTGGTTACTCTAGAAGAGATAAACCATTTTTGATTTTATTATCTGGAAGGCTGCAACAATGGGTTGTGAGGGAAACACAAGTGTGTGTCTTTCCTTTCTGAATTGTTATGCTATACTATGCATATCCAGTGATACATAGTTCACTTGATACTCATGGAAATTTCTTCTCTTTACAGAAGGACACTCCGAAGTGGGGAAGTGCTTTCTGCAATGTCAGCAGCAAGAAACTCTGCGGACATGAGTTTTGTAGGAGACACGCAGCATACGCTGTCTCCAAGGATGATCTCCGGTATTGGGACCCTCAGGTATGTACTGTGTGCACTGACCTGATTACTGAGACCTTTAATTCCCCTAGGACAGAGGAATCAAGGGATATAGCTAGGAAAAAGCTTCGTACCTGGGTAAGGGGCTTCCAAAAAACACTTCTGGCCCTTATCTTCCAAGTGAGAAGATGAGGGCGTATCTTTTCCCTAAGGCATCAGCTGATGCAGTGATTCCCCCAGCCTCAAGAGGAGATCCCCTAAGTTCAGATCCAGGTGGATGCTGAAGTCGCGGTCGCGATGCAAGACATCCAGTTAGATGACAGGATGTCTGATGTGGATGGGTGTCAGGAGGAAGACCTCCTGGCAGAAGCCCAGGATGAAGTTCAAGCCCCAGACGTTGTAGAGGTAGACGTCGACGAGGTGTCGGCTACTCCGGTTCAGATTCCGGAGCCTATTCCCTCTACATCGGCCGGTCTCCCAGTAGAGCTGCGACAGGCCCTCTATTCTATTGTTGGAATGATCCAACAAATGCAGAAGGAGAATCAGGAGAAGGCGGCTACAATGGAACTGCGAATGCAGTGCCTTACAGAATCACATGGGCCCCAGAAAAAGCTCAATGTGAAAGACCTTCCCTTGTGCTCAGATGCTAACCCATGGAGGTATGCTGAGCACATGCCGATGACGACTGGAAAGATCGTCATCTCGGATAAGCTGGGCTCAGTTCCCCTGGAGGAGGTGGAATTCTGGCCCAGCAAAGCATCATATCCGGACTGTTATGTCCGGCTGAGGAAGGAACCAGCTTCAAAGGAGGAGACAGAGCCGAAGGAGGTCATAGTGATGGACCATGCTAAGGCTCAAGCTCTACTTTCATCCTCGATGAAAGAGAGGGGCTTCTCTAACTCAAAGGTAGCTGCATTGAATAGGAAGCTCCCTTCCTTTGTGTCCTCGCCTACTAGAGCCTTCCCCTTTTTACAGAAAGGGTTTCTGGCTGTACTAAAAGTAGTCGAGGCCGGCAAGTCTTGCCCCTCCCTAGAGGAGTGTAAACCCTTGTCGCTGGCCCTGCCTATGGATCACAAAGACTGGAAGGATGTCCATCTTACGTTCTCAGTTGGAAAGTTGAAGGTTGATATTGCCGGACGTCAGTTCGGCAAGGACCTCCCTAAGCTGTCTGACTTTCTATTGCGAAGTGAGTTCGATACAAAAGAAAGACTGACTGCCTCAATGTCTCATCAGACTACTCTCGAGACGATGGCAAGTGACCCCAAGGTACATGAAATGTTCATGGTAGTGGCCAAGTCTCATCTGTCCACAGTGACGAAGGACCTTTATGGCTTCGTCAAGGCGAGGAGAGCTTGTAGGGAGTTCGTGTTTACCTCGGCTACGGTGAGGCACGAGCCAAAGAAACTAATCTCCTCCAACATTTGGGGAAAAGACCTTTTCCCTACCGACTTGGTCAAAGAAGTTGTTGATAAGGCCGCCTTGGAGAATAGAAACCTTTTCCAGAAGTGGGGCCTGGCTATCAAAAGAAAGTCTTCCCCGGATGAGGGTGCTCAACCAAAGAGGAAGACTATGAGGGCTAGGCTACCGTCTCGGCCAGCCAAGCCTCTTAGACAGCAACAGCAACTGCAATTGCCATTGCCCCCAGTGCCCCAGATCGTGGCACAAACCCCGACCACTTTTCAGTGGGTACCCCAGGCCGTGTCGACACAGTCCACGGCATTCACCCCAGCGTTCAAAGGGCAGTCTACTTCCTTTCGAGCAAAGCCTAGAGGAGCAGCCAGAGGCTCGTCTAGACGTCCCTCAAGGGGAAGGGGATTCAGGGGTGGTCGTGGTCAGGAAGGCAAGACCTCAGGACGGCAGTCCAAGTGAGGTGATACCGGTAGGAGGGAGACTTCTGAAATTTCGGGATCGGTGGACCTTCGATCCCTGGGCCCACAGCCTACTCAAGAATGGACTGGGCGGGAGCTGGTACAGCACTCCACCCCCGTGCCTTCAGTTTTTCCAACACTCCACCCCCGTTATGGAGGAGTTTGTTCAAGAACTGTTGGAGAAAAAAAGGTGATCCGAAGGGTGAAGCCCATCAATTTCTAAGGGAGGCTGTTTTGTGTTCCGAAGAAAGACTCGGAAAAGCTCAGAGTTATTCTGGACTTGTCGCCACTCAACAAGTTCATAGTGAATTGCAAATTCAAAATTCTAACACTGCAACACATAAGGACCTTACTGCCCAAGAGGGCATATACCGTCTCTATAGACTTGTCAGACGCCGATTGGCACATTCCAATTAGCCATCGACTCTCCCCCTACCTAGGGTTCAGGCTACAACGGAGACTATACGCCTTCGGAGCCATGCCATTCGGGCTAAACATAGCCCCAAGGATTTTTACGAAGCTTGCGAGCGTAGCTCTCAAACAATTACGCCTAAAGGGAATTCAGGTAGTAGCCTACCTGGACGACTGGATGGTGTGGGCAGCATCCGAGACAGAATGCTTGCAAGCTTCCAGTCAAGTGATCCAGTTCCTAGAGTACATAGGCTTCAAGATCAACAGAAAAAGTCTCGACTTTCTCCATCTCAAAAGTTCCAGTGGCTGGGAATCCACTGGGACCTTTTGTCACACCGTTTCTCCACCCCGGCAAAGAAAAGGAAGGAGATAGCGGGTTCTGTCAAGAGACTTCTAGATTCCGAAAGGATATCAAGACGCGAGCAGGAGAGGGTACGGCGCTCTCTCCAGTTTGCTTAGGTGACAGACCCAGTGCTAAGAGCACAGCTAAAGGATGCAATCGGAGTTTGGAGAAGTTATGCATTAAACGCGCGAAGAGATCTGAGAAGACCAGCCACTTCGGCTAAGTACTCTTCTCAGGCCTTGGTCCCAAGCCAGACATCTAAAGAAGTCGGTTCTTCTTCAGCCACCTCCCCCATCGGTGACGATTCACTCAGACGCCTCGAAAGAGGGATGGGGAGGTCACTCTCATCGGAAAAAAGTCCAGGGGACTTGGTCCAAGCTATTCAAGACCTTTCACATAAAACTTTCTAGAAGCTAGGGCAGTGCTCCTTACCTTAAAGAAAGTCTCCCGCGTCACTCGATTCACATAAGGTTAGTGATAGACAGCGAGGTAGTTGTAAGATACTTAAATCGACAAGGATCGAGGTCAACACCTCTCTTCCAGGTGATGTTGGCCATCTTCTGATTGGCGGAAAAGAAGAAGTGGTACCTGTCGGCAGTTCACCTTCAAGGAGTCCGCAATGTGACAGCGGACGCTCTATCCAGGTTCACACCGATAGAGTCGGAATGGTCCTTAGACACAGGATCATTCTCCTTCATTCTGAATCAGTCCCAAAACTGCAGATAGACCTCTTTGCGACAAAATACAACAAGAAGTTGCCCCTGTACGTGTCCCGTACGAGGACCCCTTAGCGGAAGCAGTGGACGCGATGTCCCTTGACTGGAACAGATGGTCCAAGATTTATCTGTTCCCTCCTCACAACCTTCTGTTGAGAGTCCTCAACAAACTGAGATCCTTCAAGGGTTAGTGGCAATAGTGGCCCACAAGTGGCCAAACAGCGTGTGGTTCCTCCTGGCATTGGAACTGTAGCTGAAGTTTGTACCACTACCAGATCCAGTTCTGACCCAGCGAGATCAAAAGTCAACTGTCTGCGCTTCATTACAGAAAACCCGGACCCTGCAGCTCATAATTTTCACTCCCTAGCGGTGAGAAAGCGTTTCGGGATTTCGAAAGCCAGTATAGACTTCCTTGAGGAATATAAGTGCAAATCTACTAGAAGACAATATGAGTCATCTTGGAGAAAATGGGTGGCCTTTTGTCAAGGCGAAGAATCCGCAGGAGATCTTGACAGACTTCTGCTTATCTTTCTTCTCCACCTCCATGGTCAAGGATTGGCAGCGAACACGATTTCAGCGTGTAAGTCTGCTTTGACAAGACCCATTCTATATGCCTTCCAGGTCGACCTAGGTAACGAGATCTTTAATAAAGTCCCGAAAGCCTGTGCTAGGCTCAGACCTTCAGCACCTCCAAAGCCCATTTCATGGTCTTTAGACAAGTTCTTCATTTCGCTTCTCTGTTGAGCAATGAAGAGTGTGCGTTAAAGGATTTGACACAAAAAGTTATTTTCCTATTTTGCACTCGCGTCCAAGCCAGGGTTAGTGAGATTTCAGCCTCTCGAGAGAGGCAGGTCGTGTTGAGTTCCTCAGTTCCTGGATGGGGGAGAACTGAACCTGTTTCCGGATCCTACGTTTCTCGCCAAGAATGAGTTACCCACCAACAGGTGGGGTCCCTGGAGAATCTGCCCTCTGAAAGAAGATGCATCTCTATGTCCAGTAGAATGCCTAAAGGTCTATCTTCATAGAACTTCAGACTTCAAGGGTGGTCAACTATTCAGGGGAGAAACATCAGGCTCAAATTTATCTCTGAATCAACTCAGAGCGAAAATCACATATTTTATTCGCAGAGCGGATCTTGACAATAAACCCGTAGGTCACGATCCGAGGAAAGTTGCCTCATCCTTAAATTTCTTTAATTGATTGGATTTTGAACATCTCCGTTCATACACTGGCTGGAAGTCTTCCTGAGTGTTCTTTCACCACTATGCGAAGCAAGTAGAGGATCTAAAAGAGATATGTGGTAGCAGTGGGTTGCGGTGTTAAACCTACTGTTTAACTCTGCGAGGAACAGTGATCTTAATTGGGATGATTAATTCCAGGGTGAGTGTGCAGTTACATACTGTACTACAAACTAAGTGAGGGCACTGTGTTGCCCACTCAGACTGTTCCATTTCCGAAGGTGAACCTAGCATAAGTGCAGACATGTGTGCCGAGCGTTTCTAACGCTAATGTCAATGATTTGTAATACAGGCTTTTATGACTTTGATACCTCGGTATCTTAAAAGTGGCATCTAATGTTTTTTCTTTCAGACAAACAAGCTTTGTTTACTATCATACTTATGCTTAAAGTTTTGGGTTATCCTCTTCTTATGTATATATATATATATATATATATATATATATGTGGTTAACCTGTCTATTTATTGCCTGTCAATAATCTGGTTCTTGAGAACCTTGCGTCTCCTTCACCTGTGTCCATTTATTGGTATAATTGAGCATTCATTCTATGTACCTTATCTGGGATAATTGTAATAGAATTGTTCCTTTATGCAAGCTATGTTGCATTGGTTTTCCTCCTATGCGGATATAAAACCCTTGTCCAATACAAGTATTGTGCGGAGAACTGGTCGATATTTCATATTGACGCAGTGGCTCTTTACAAAATATGCTTTACTTAATATAGGGCGAGACCACTATATTAGCTTGCCTGGTATTTATACATAGATATATGTACTCTTCGAGACTTTTCCAGAGTCTAGTAGGACTCTTCCCTGTAGGGGGCAGGAAGCTCTAACATAGTTTATAGTTAGTTGAAAACATGTATAACGGTAACATCTTAGGTCTCGTGGTCTAGTCGACCGGGAAAAAATTACCTCCGGGGAGTACGGCACGTTCTGAGAATCCACAGATACAGTAATGCTCTGGTACACTTCCATCAGGACGACATGGCTTGAGCCCAAAAAACGGATTTTGAGCGAAGCGAAAAATCTATTTTTGGGTGAGATGGCCATGTCGTCCTGATGGACCCGCCCTTACCTTTCTAAGAAAGGGCTGTAGGACCCCTCCCTACATACAGTATCTGTAGCACCTTGTGTACGCTACAAGGAATACAGATGGCGCCAGGATTGGCGCCAGGCACGCATACGAATCGGAGGATAGGGAAGCCTTGGGAGCGGCTCCCCTTTTTCTTTCCCGAATTCGTATCTCGCCAATCACCTCCTACGAGACGAAATCTCTGTCCAGGATGTAGATTGCCATGTGGCGTGTCTAGAATACGTCCTCTGATATGTCGCGATATCCCTTTCACGAGGGATACTCGCTCCAGTAGTTAGAATTTTGGTACCTTAAGGTAAATTCTCTGGGAATATCGCCGTAGTTGTAATATACCCTAGGAAGCTACCCTATAGGAACTTCCATCAGGACGACATGGCCATCTCACCCAAAAATAGATTTTTCGCTTCGCTCAAAATCCGTTGTATATATATATATATATATATATATAATAGTGTATTTTGGATATTTTGAATGGATACCTACTGCACTATAATTGTTCAGTGGCTAATTTCCTCTTGGTAATGTTAGAAGAGACTCTTAAGCTATTCGAAGGAGCTTATCTAGGAGAAGGACACTTCATGATCAAACCATTGTTCTCTAATCCTGGGTAGTGCCATAGCCTCAGCCCCATGGTCTTCCACTGTCTTGGGTCTAGAATTTTCTTGCTTGAGGTTACACTCAGGCACACAATTCTTACTTTTTCAATATTTCCTTTCCTCATTGGGCTCTTTTTCACTGTTGGAGCCATTGGACTTATAGCATCCTGCCTCTCCAACCAGGTTTGTAGCCTTGTTAATAATAATGATAATGTTAATTATACTCATATAATTTTATGAGGATATTCAGTAATAATAATAATAATAATAATAATAATAATAATAATAATAATAATAATAATAATAATTATAGTATATCTTGCTGTTTGAATGCATTCAATCACGTAAGTTATTAATAAAAAACATTTAATCATAACATCAAAACATGTCTGTATAGATTACCTCATTGTTTATAGTTTATGGCAATCATACTCTACCCACATCATTAAAGAAGATCTATTGAATTACGCATACATCTCTTCATTGACATGTGTAGCTTTTGCGATTAAACCAAGGAGTTAAAATTGGAGACGTTTATTTCTTTGTGTTTGTCCTTATCTCTCTAGCGTGTTTATCATTGGTAAATTTAAACTAAATGTGATAATTAAACAAATATTAAAGTCTTGGTAAATGTGTTTTATTAAAGTATAGAAATTCACACAATTAATGCAAACTTTGAACTTTTTTAGTCCAAGTTGCTGTGAATGGTTTCATGTTGAACAGACTGACGTAAGTCTCTCTCCGTAGTTCATAAATGTCAGATTTATTCTAAAATTGTTGGTGTTTTTTTTTTTTTTTTTTTTTTTTTTTTTTTTTTTTTTTTTTTTTTTTTAATATTGTATATTAACTCTTCATTACTTTTCTATAATTCATATATTTCATTATTTCCTTTCCTCACATGGCTCTTTATCCCTGTTGTAGCCCTTGAGCTTATATTATTCTACTTCTCTAACTTGGGTCATAGCTTAGCTAGTAATAATAGCATTTTATAAATTTTATTCATTACTTCTCTTGTAGTTTATTTATTTCCCTATTTTCTTTCCTTACTATTTTTTTTCTTTAGAAGCCCTTGGGCTTATGTCATCATCCTTCTCTAACTCGGATTGTAGCTTAGCTAGTAATAATACTATCTTATATATTTCATTCATCACTTCTCATCTAGTTTATTTAATTCATCATTCCCTCTCCTCACTTGGGCTTTTTTTTCCCGTCGGAACGCTTTAGCTTATTGCATCTAGATTTTCCAATTTGGGTTGTAGCTTAGCTAATAGTAGTCTTAATAGCAATAATAAAAACACTCGAATTCTTCTTCTTGACTTTGGTAGCACTATCTTGATCAAGTCGTTTTAAAGTATCCGACTCTTTTTATGTGACCAAACTGTGGAATGATCTTCCCAATTTGGTGGTTGAATCGGTGGACCTTTAAAAGTTCGAACTTGTTGCAAATGTGTTTATGTTGAACACGCTGATATACAGTATGTCTTTTTTTTCCAAGTTTTATCCTTATATTTTTACTGATTTTTTCTTTATTATTATTATTATTACTTCTAATATATAGATTATTTTTTATTTCCTTTTTTCCTTTCCTCACTAGGCTACTTTCCGTTTTTGAGGCCTATGGTTTGTAGCATCCTATTTTTCAATTTATAGGTACAGCTTAGCTGATAATAATAATAATAATAATAATAATAATAATAATAATAATAATAATAATAATAATAATAATAATAATAAACAAAGTATCAACTAAACCATGTACGTTCTTCAGTGTCAGAAAGGTGCAAATCAATCAAACAATTGACCTGTCAGTTTTCGCAGTTCTTTCAATAAATAAAACAATAAGTTTTCACTTTGTCCTGGTCTTGTCTTGCAGATGTTTCTTATCTCCGCCAGACATTCTTCCTCTGTGCACGTTTTCAATAAACCTTTCCCCATACCAGGTGCCCTCAACTCTATTACAAGCAAGTAATTCCTTATTTTTTTTTTCTTTTGCGGGGGGGGGGGGTGGGGCTGCCTCATTTACACTTGGAGAGAATCATTTTTCTTCTAAATCATGGTGTAATTTTTCTGAAAATATTCTAATTGTTCATTACTTCTTATACATTTAATTTACTTTCTTATTCACTTTCCTTAATAGGGTAGTTTTTCTGTTGCAGCCCTTGTGTTTATAGTATCCTGCTTTTTCAACTATGGTTGTTGGTT
>NC_090756.1:58233360-58234956 GCF_036898095.1 Palaemon carinicauda
CTAAGTGAGTCTATTTTTCTCACATCCTGAATTTTTCAATAAAATTTAACGGTAAAATTTTCACTTAGTCTTGTGACAAACATCCAAATAAACAAACATAGGTGAAAAAATAACAATAACAATGTACCAAAGGGTCTTGTCTCTTGCAATATTAATAACATACATCTTGAGAGCAATAGCAGATGTATCTGAAGATATAACACGGCTAGTCGTCAAACAATAAGATTAATTGGTAGAGAGAGAGAGAGAGAGAAGGGTTCGTTAATCAACTGACTTGTACACTCTCCAGCTCAATTAGGAGAGCTTTTTATTTCTTTCTTTTTTTTCAGATGCATGACTAGTGTATACTATAATTTGACCCTTGTTCATTATATATATATATATATATATATATGCATACTATTATTATTATTATTATTATTATTATTATTATTATTATTATTATGTAGATATATCATTTTCTCAGTTTATTTTCATACACAAAATGCCTTGAGGTGTAAGGGCCATTTATTTTGTTTCCTTTGAATTCACTGCTATGCATAAAATATTATCTACATTCACATCCAACCAAATCAAACAACCTATAACTCGCACATCGCATCGAGATTTTAGCAATGTCCTTCCAATGCAGATTAAGTTCGTTCCATTAAGCAAATGATTGATCGCAAGTTATAGATGCGAGGCAATATCAGCTGGCGACGCCTGAATGAGTTTTCGTGTAATATACTTGTCTGAGACATAATTGCCAAATGCGTCTGGCAGACAACTTTAATGGTGTTGGGTACATTGATGCAATGGTAATGGGACGTGATTTATTTTCCTACAATAATAATAATAATAATAATAATAATAATAATAATAATAATAATAATAATAATAATAATCTATCTCTCTATCTATTTACTAGGACACTTCCTCCAATTTGGGTGACGGGTAGCCAACAGCAAACAAATGAACAAGAGGACCCTTCCTCTCTTCGCTTCTCCCAGCCTGACGAAGGATTCAGCCAAGTTTGCTTGTTACTGCTATGTGGCCAGAGCCCACCCTCCCCCGTTATCCACCACAGATAAGCTTTCATAGGTGAATCTCCTATTGCTGCTACCTCCACAGTCACCAAGGTGACTGGAGGATGCAACATGGCCTACCGTAACTGCATCACAATCGCTTGCTATTCACTCCTATTTCTAGCAAGCTCTCTTGCCTCTCACATTTATCGTCTTATCACCAAGAGTTTTCTACACTCCATCTATCTACCCAAACCTTGGCCATCCTCTTGTACTTCTCTCATCAACTCTTGCATTCATCACCTTCTTTAGCAGACAGCCACTGTCCATTCTCTCATTATTGCCAAACCACCCCCAACACATTCTTATCCACTAGCTGCTAAATCAATTCTTATACCCTTTCTCACCCTCACTACTTCGTTCCTAAGACTATATAATCAAGAAACACCAGCCATACTCCTCAGACACTTCATTTCTAACATTTTAAATTTCAGTCTCTCCCTCACTTTCATTCCCCACAATTCCGATCCATATATCATAGTTCATACAATCACTTTTTCGTACAAAACTCTTTTTACATTCATGCTTAACC
>NC_090756.1:58235456-58237956 GCF_036898095.1 Palaemon carinicauda
GAATATTCAACAAAAAGTAATGAAAACTGAAAGGTAAACTAACATAAAACCAGCTCAGAATAAAATGTGATTACTACAACGGCGAAGCCACATTTGCCCCAGATAGCACAAAAACTTCAAGGAAGCATGTTGATCTGCTCTGAGAGAGAGAGAGAGAGAGAGAGAGAGAGAGAGAGAGAGGAGAGAGAGAGAGAGAGAGAGAGAGAGAGAGAGAGAGAGAGAAATAAAGTTTGGATGTCCTTTGTTCTCTTCATGGTTAGCTAGTTCTAGAAAGATATGTCTTGGGAAATAGTATTTTAAACAAGTCGTAGAAGCATTGTTATCAACCAGTGCCAGGACAGAATGATGAAGATCACTTAGAATGAAAGTGTATAACTCATAATGTATAACGTAGCAGGAAGGTATACTGAATGTGAATAATTCATAACTATAATTAGCTGAGATTAGATGTTAACACTTTAGTCTGAAATTGAATCTTGGGGAAATAACTGATAATGGATAATACGAATAGAAAAATTTAAAAAAAATATTTTCTTTTAACAGAAGAGAATTGAATAACAGTACAGGAAATTTTAAAAAGGAATAACGAAAAAAAAAAAATAATTGTAAGAAAAACCAAATCCATTGAGATCTACGGTATATTGATAAACACTAATGAATATTCAATATGAAGGAAATGATGAAACATATCATAATTATGGCTATTTGGCGAACTCCACGAGATGCATTTTCATCACAAACGTTTGTCATGGCTCTCTGTAGGGAAATCCAGTGGGAAAATCCTATATGATTATTATTACTAGCTAAACTACCACCCTAGTTAGAGAAGCAGGATGCTATAAGCCCAAGGGCTCCAACAGAGAATAATTGCTTAGTGAGGAAATGAAACAAGGAAAAAAATAAACTACAAGAGAAGTAATGAATAATCAAAATAAAATATTCTAATAACATTAACAACATTCAATTAATTGTTTCATATATAAACTTAAGAAAAAAAAAAAAACAGAGGAGAAATAAGATGGAATAGTGTGCCCGAGTGTACCTTCAAGCAAGACAAATCTAACCCAAGGTAGTGGAAGGCCATATTACAGAAGCTATAGCCCAGGCCAAGAATAGAGAATAGTGGTTTGATTTTGGAGCTTTATGTCAAGTGCCAAATCTATGGTTTTAATGTTAATGAAATACATTTTTTTTTTTCTGTAATTACTTCTAAAATTTAAATTTCTGCTTGTTATTGAATTTGTCTATGTTCGTTATTCAGTATATTTAGAAAAATTAATCCTTATACCTTGAATGTATTGTATAAACCTGCAAAAGGATTTTATCTAATAATTATCTGTTAATTCATATATTCAGTTTCTAGTTATATCAATAATTAGCAGTTTGTGAATTTGTGATTTTGTTTTCCATTCGAATATATTGCTGATGTCAACTGGTGCTTAATAGTATTATAATTATACAAAATGCTTTTGATTTTTATTATGTTTTTTTTATTTAATGAAAAAAATCCTGGTTTATGTGTGGTTGTCTAAACGCAATTTAACTTTTCCCACAGAAAAAAAAAATTGGACGCAATGTTTTTGAGTTTAAAGGGGAACCTATATTGAATCATCTTTGAACAATGACAAATCAGCTGTTTTTCTGCTCTTCTTCGATTCATATCACCATATATTATTTTCAGTTTGGACAAATTAATACATTTCTGGGATTGGCAAGTCGTCCCTTAATTGTTGATTGAATTCAATTAGTTTTAGAGCAACTACTATCTGATTTGCGATATGAAACGTCCAGAATCACGATAAAATTCTAGTCTATTTGAGAAATGGGAATCAGTTTTTATAAACAGAAGTTTGATTGAAGATGTGTATATCATATTCCATGCAATGCCTGTGAAATATTCTATATTGGTCAAACTGGTAAAGCCCTAGAAAAGAAAATTTAACAACATAAGAAAAGTGTCAGATATGCTCAAGATAATTATGCACTCTTTGCCTACGTTAGAGATAAAAATCACACTATTAATTGGTAAGGCACTAAGAAATTGGTTCATTCCAATAACTTAGTGGAAAGAAACATCATAGAGTCCAGTTTCATAAAAGAAACCTTTGAAAACAACTTGAATATTGGACAAGTAATGTATAAACTCGACGCCTTTATATGTAAAGAAATTTGTAAGCTATATAAAAAAAAACTTTAACCACTTAATGTAGAACTGAATGTATTGTGAATAATCAACGTCACTGTGAAATTAATATTTAGATCTAATCTACCATTCATTAAAGGGTACAATTATTTTCTATAGTATGCATAAGTACATTGGCACTATGTTGGGTTATGCTAGATATAAGTATTGATATATACGTAATTATATGTTTATGGTAGAAATGTTATATGTGCATAGGTGTGTATATGTATATATATATGTATATATATATATATATATATATATATATATATATATATATATATATATATATGTGTGTGTGTACGTGTATATGTG
>NC_090756.1:58245456-58252956 GCF_036898095.1 Palaemon carinicauda
ATGTTTCGTCTATAAAAGAGTGGGCGGAAATTAGATGGGCATATATCTAAAGCTCGCTTCTCCAGGGAGCACATAAATATGTTGGCAAAAGTTGGACCCAGAGGGCTTCCCATGGCCATCCCCTCAGTCTGCTTAAAAACCGTATTATTAAAAACAAAAAGGCGTATCCAGCACGGCTAATTCTAAAAGCAACTTTAATTGAGTTCTATTAAAATTGTTGAACATGCAATCTTCAGTGGGAAATAGCCTGTCTAAAATGATGTTGATAGTCTCGACAACGGGAACATTTGTATACAGAGATTCCACGTCAAAGCTCGCCATGTACAGATCTGAGTCCTGTGTGATAATGTCATCTTTAAAGGAGGCCGAGTTTATTAATGTGTATTTGTTGTGAGTCAGTGGTTGGAGTAAAGGGACAAGAAATTTGGCGAGTTTATAGCTAGCAGTGTTAATGGAAGAAAGGATTGGTCTCAAAGGAATTCCTTCTTTGTGTATCTTTGGCAGTCCGTACATAAGTCCATATGTAGATCCTGTTACCAAAAGGTCCTGATACGTATTTTAATCTATAGCTTTGGTTTGTTTTAGTGTTCTAAGAAATCTGTTGATTTTATCTTCGGGCTTACTAATATTGTAAAGGTCTCGGTCACCAACTTTGGTAAATTTTGAAGAGTCGTTTAAAATGTCAATCATTTTTTGTATGTAGTCATGTCTGTCAAGGATAACTGTACCTTTACCTTTGTCTGGACGGGTAATTATCACATTTTTATCGCTGGCTAGGTTTTTCAAAATGTCATAATCATTCTTGGTAAAGAAAGGAGGAGTGGAGGATTTCCACTCGCTAATACGAACGACATACGATCCACAGCTTTTAGCCAACTGCGGTTCCTTGGAGAAACACACCAAGAAACACAACAAAATCAACCTCGACCTCAACTTTTTGAGATATTTTCAATTCAATAATATAGTGCCTAAGTTTATAAAGTTCAAAGTTTACAAAGCCTCCCTGTACAGCTCTGAGTTCTACACTGATGCTACTAGGAACCTCCTTGAGCTGGAAATACGTTCAAAGACCAAGGAACTTCATCGCTCATATGACCAAATGACGAGACTCAGGACTGGTGAGGTCAATTCACTGACATTATTGGACTCTGTCATTTTTAACCATTTATTTAACAAGGCTATTTCCTCCTTTGTTCGGACCGTTGAAGATAGACATTTCAGAAAACTTTGAAATTTAGGCATTACCGTTCCTTTATTTAATAATAAAATTCATTCTGTGTTAAATTTTTCCAAACGAATACTTTCGAAGAGAGAGGAATTCCTACTGTCCTTAGGGTTAGACTTTTGCCTCCCCAACTATCGCCCAAATTATCAGCAATTCTTTTTGCCTCTCGAGATACTTTTTCAGAGAATAATTAAATTTCCCTTTTGCAAAAATATAGAGTTTTTAAGATCACAATTCTCAGCCCTCGCCCACAGCTCTTTTAATAATCTTAAAACTAGATGGGCTCCTTTTTTTACCAAGAATGATTATGACATTTTGAAAAACCTAGCCAGCGATAAGAATTTGATAATTGCTCGTCCAGACAAAGGTAAAGGTACTGTTATCCTTGATAGACTTGACTACATACAAAAAATGAATGACATTATAAACGACTCTTCAAAATTTACCAAAGTTGGTGACCGAGACCTTTACAATAATACTAAACCCGAAGATAAAATCAACAGATTTCTTAGAACACTAAAACAAACCAAAGCAATAGATGAAAATACGTATCAGGACCTTTTGGTAACAGGATCTACATATGGACTTATGTACGGACTGCCAAAGATACACAAAGAAGGAATTCCTTTGAGACCAATCCTTTCTTCCATTAACACTGCTAGCTATAAACTCGCCAAATTTCTTGTCCCTTTACTCCAACCACTGACTCACAACAAATACACATTAATAAACTCGGCCTCCTTTAAAGATGACATTATCACACAGGACTCAGATCTGTACATGGCGAGCTTTGACGTGGAATCTCTGTTTACAAATGTTCCCGTTGTCGAGACTATCAACATCATTTTAGACAGGCTATTTCCCACTGACGATTGCTTGTTCAACAATTTTAATAGAACTCAATTCAAGTTGCATTTAGAATTAGCCGTGCTGGATACACCCTTTGTTTTTAATAATACGGTTTTTAAGCAGACTGAGGGGATGGCCATGGGAAGCCCTCTGGGTCCTACTTTTGCCAACATATTTATGTGCTCCCTGGAGGAGCGAGCTTTAGATGTATGTCCACCTAATTTCCGCCCACTCTTTTATAGACACTATATAGATGACACTTTCGCCTTGCTCAGATTTAATTACCATGCAGATACCTTTCTTGAGTATTTAAACAACCAACACCATAACATTAGATTTACGGTTGAAACAGAGACACAGAATTCACTTCCGTTCCTTGATGTGAGGATATCCAAGGAAGAGTCTGGCTTTCATACGGGTATTTATAGAAAGAGCACCTTTACTGGCCTGGGGACCAATTTCTATAGCTCATGTTTTTTTAACTTTAAACTTAAACTGAATTCCGTGTCAACTCTCCTCCACAGAGCCATTAACCTGACATCAAGCTGGTCTACCTTTCATACTGAAGTGACTTTCCTTGCTGATTACTTTAAGGATAATTATTTCCCTCCAGCAATTTTTCATAGATCCCTTAATAAGCTACTTAATCTGAAATTCAATTCAACCCCAATAGTCCACAATGTCCCCAAGCTCCGTATGTTTGCTAGATTTCCCTTTCTACATAATAATAAATTTAGGAAAAAATGCATTAACCTATTCAGTGAGCAATTGCCTGCCCTTAATTTGAAACTAATTCCCATAAACCCCCGAACTATCGGCTCACTCTTCCAAGTAAAGGATAAGATCAGCCCCCTGTTTGTCTCCGGTGTCGTTTATAGGTATAAATGTCCCAGATGTGATCTTGGCACTTACATCGGTTGCACCAGGAGGCTGCTAAAAGTCCGAATTTCCTCTCATCAAGGAATTAGCTATAGAACGGGTTGTCGACTATCAAATCCAGAACAATCTAACATAAGAAATCACAGTAAAAGTTGCAAAACACACATAGATACCAGTCATTTTAATATAATAGTAAGAACCCGACATGTAGACGAACTAACCACCCTTGAATCAATAATGATTAAGCTAACTGTACCTTCTCTTTACCACCAGTCGTCTTCCACCCAATTGTTTATTGCCTAATTACCTGTTGTTTTGTTTACACTCCCTTCCATAACAATTTTCCGTGTCAGTTCTCCTTACGCTACCGCTGTGGGTAGGTGTCTTGTTCGTTCTATTATTATTATTATTATTATTTTTATTATTATTATTATTATTATTATTATTATTATTATTATTATTATTATATATTTTTCTATTATTATTATTAGTAGTATTTTTGAATTAATGTGTTTCTCTATATTCACTCCGAGCCCTTTCACTGTTATTCTGTGTTTCTGTTTTTACTCTGTTTTTATTCTCAATTTATTAAAAAGCTTTTTAATTTTGGTGTTGGTAAACGTTGTGGGTATCTTTTTACTTATACGCAATTGATTTGTAATCGTTTCAGCCTGGAAAATGTATCAAGCTGATACAAAACGTCGGCGCTGATAAATGGATGAAAGAACAGAACCCGTCTCCCTACTCCAATATGTATATAAATACATACACATACATATGTTAAGATTTATATGAAATGTCAAGAAGACTGGAACGGCATTTAGAGTTATCTTACTAGTTTGAATTAGTTACATTTATGTTAACATCATTATTATTATTATTACTTGCTAAGCTACAACCCTAGTTGGAAAAGCAGAAAGCTAAAACCCCAGGGCCTCCATCAGGGAAAATAGCCCTATGAGGAAAGGAAACAAGGAAAATCAAATATCTTAAAAGAGGAGTAACATCAAACTAAATATCTATATAAGCTATAAAAAGACTTTAACAAAACAAGAGGAAGAGGACTGGGATAGAATGGTGTGCCCCAGTGTACCCTCAAGCAAGAGAACTCTAACCCAAGACAGTGGAAAACCATGCTACTGAGGATAAGGCACTACCCAAAACTAGACAACAATGTTTTGATTTTGGAGTGTTCTAGAAGAGTTGCTTACCATTGCTAAAGCGTCTCTTTTACCTTTGCCAAGAGGAAAGTGGCCACTGAACAATTAGAGCGCAATAGTTAACCCTTTGCGAGAAGATCTATTATTTGGTAATATCAGTGTTATCAGGTGTATGAGGATAGAGGAAAATCTGTGAAGAATAGGTCAGACTATTCAGTGTGTGTTTGTAGGCAAAGGGAAAATAAACCGTAACTAGAGAGAAGGATCCAATGGAGCACTGTCTGGCCAGTCAAAAGACCCCATAACTCTCTAGAGGTAGTATCTCAACTGGTGGCTGGTACCCTGGCTAACCTACTACCTACTAGTGTTGATCCTGCAGTCCCTTTGGATAAGAATCTAGTCAACATAATTGATAGATGTATCCCTTCTTGTGTGCTAAGGTGGCGAGTGAAGGACAAATCATGGTTCAATGATAATTGTAGACGTATTTATTTGGAGAAGTTGGAGGCCAATCATCATTGGGAGGGTAACCGATAATTTTTGACCTGGAATAACTATACTCAGCTTAGAGCTTTTGCTCAAAGAGTTTATGCGTCAACTGAAAAGGGATACAATTTAAGCATAAAAGAAACTCTTTCTGGTATAACCCAGGAAAATAAGTGGTGGACTACCTTAAATCTTCATTTTTGTGTGTAAATGCAACAGCAACTCATTTACTTAAACCAGATGTCTCTGTCCCTCACTGTCCACAGGAAAAGGCTACTCTTTTGACTGATATGTTTGTCAGTGAACAGAGTAATGAGAAACTTGATCTTCCTCAATCTTGTTTTCCTGAGGGTAAATTAAGTAGTTTAAATTTTTGATCTCGTGAAATTAAAGCTCTCTTGATAGACTTTGATGCTTATGGAGGTGCAAATCCAAATGGTATTTGTCCTTCAGATTTCTTAGCTCTAAAGTTTTCTGTTATCTTGCGCAAGATAGCAAAAAAAAGGAGCTTATAGCACTTGTTGGAGAAATGGTAATGTTACCCCCACTATGTGATTGTGTTTTTGGTAGATCAAGTCCAACTGATTACCACTCAATTTTCATAACTACCATATTATCTAAAGTTTATGAGCATCTTTTGGCAAAACGTCGTAATAGTTTGCAATTTGGTTTTCGTAATGGCCTTGGAGCACGTGATCATCTTCTTACAATCTCCAATGCTGTACAGAAATCCCTGGATTGTGGTCTAGAAGTTCGTATGATTGGCCTTGATTTTAGAGCAGACTTTGACTGTGTTAATCATGAGGCCCTTGTTCACAAACTCAAAAACTCAAAAACTTCTTACCTTTATTATGGCATTTTATTATTTTTGTCTACTATCAGAAATTGTTCCCTTTAAATAGAACTCAGAAATATGAATTTTCTGAATAAATCAATGCAACATTAAGTAATGAAAATCTGCGAAGCATTATAGTTCTCCAACATACATACATTTCGTAATTTATCGCCCTCACTACATTATTGATTTTCCCGAAAAGGTTCATTTGCCCAAAACTTTCCATGTTTTTCAGTAATTAATCATGGATTAAAAAAGAGTTCAATCACTAACTTGTGGCTTACCAGACGCCAATCTTAGTTGCTAGCTTTGCCTTTTATGCAAATGACTTTTAATGACTGCAAATTTGTGCCTGGCTTTGAGGGTTTTTAAGTGAACGTTAGGGTTATTTTGTTCGCTTATTAGGGCAGACTTTCGACTAAAATGAATATTATAAGAGGAAAATGTTTTATAAATTATACAAAATGCTCTAGCACTTTGTCAAATCCAATTTTGTTGAACTCTCCACCCTACCCCTCACCCCCAGAAATGATTAATGCAAAGAGAATTTATGAATATATATATATATATATATATATATATATATATATATATATATATATATTTATATATATATATATATATATATATATATATATATATATATATATATATATATATATATATATATATATATATATATATATATGTATATATGCATATATATATATATATATATATATATATATATATATATATATATATATATATATATATATATATATAAAATAATACTGTGTTTTGGATATTTTGAATTGATACCTACTGCACTATAATTGTTCAGTGGCTAATTTCCTCTTGGTAATGTTAGAAGAGACTCTTAAGCTATTGGAAAGAGCTTATCTAGGAGAAGGACACTCCATGATCAAACCATTGTTCTCTAATCCTAGGTAGTGCCATAGCCTCAGTCCCATGGTCTTCCACTGTCTTGGCTTTAGAATTTTCTTGCTTGAGGTTACACTCAGGCACACTATTCTAACTTTTTCAATGTTTCCTTTCCTCACTGGGCTCTTTTTCCTGCCTTTCCAACCAGGGTTGTAGCCTTGTTAGTAATAATGATAATGTTAATTATACTCATATCATTTTATGAGAAAATTCAGTAATAATAATAATAATAATAAAAAGTAATAATAATAATAACAATAATAATAATAATAATAATAATAATAATAATAATAATAATAATAATAATAATAATAATAATAGTAATATGATATTTAGATTAAAGTTTAATCATGAAATGCATCACTTCAATGTATACAAGTTAAGCTCTTGTCCTCAAAGTCTTTCTTGCTTCAAAAATATATACGAAATATATAAAACATTTCTCGGTGTCTCTGACTTAATTGGGAGAGTAGAAAATTAAATCCGGATGAATTTCAGTGTTTGGAAGCTTATCAAGATTTCGGTTGTATTCGTTTAAGTATTTTTTTTTTTTTTTTTTTAGTTACAACTTCCTTCACTTTAGGGTACCTTCATATCAATCGGTTTTATTATTATTATTATTATTATTATTATTATTATTATTATTATTATTATTATTATTACTACTACTACTACTACTACTACTACTACTACTACTACTACTACTATTATTCTTATTATTATTATTATTATTATTATTATTATTATTATTATTATTAGGAGCCACCCTATGATATATTGAACTTGACAGATAGAAGAAATCTGAAAATATCATTCTCTGTACTAAAATAAAAATGGTTTAGTTTTGAAGAGAGTTTAATGTCATATATTTGTTGCTGCTCTGGCAAATTTATATGCGTTCTCCTTTCTTTGAATATTCCCCTAAGGTTGAATTTCTAGCGATCATAACCATAAGATTTAAATTTCTCAGAATAATCTAAAGTTTTATATAGAAGTAAGACGTTGATCTTAAAGGTTACTGAAAGAAAGATGAAGTCAGAAACCTAGATGCAACATATGATCTTATATTTCATTTACAGACGAATAAATATTTTATTCCTTTTTTTCATTACTTATGTAGTTCTTTTATTTCCTTTACTTGT
>NC_090756.1:58265456-58267956 GCF_036898095.1 Palaemon carinicauda
GTAAAAGCCAAGGGGACCTCTCTGCCCCAAGGTAAAGATTTTGATTATTATATTTGTGTGCCGGGCCCACGACCTGTACTCCTGGGCGGTCTCCATTATTGGAGCATTCAACACCATTGTCTTGGATCCTTGTTTTTTGCCACCTGGAATAAGCCTCCAGCTTGGGAGTTTATTGTCCTCTTTGAGGAGACCCCTAGAAGTGTATGAGGAATTTGTTAGGGATATTTAGTTTGTATTTGCTAGGATATCCTTACTTTTCGTTTGCCTCCTCCTTTCTGGACCCTCTCCCCTTTTAGTATGCTTGTGTTGATGACCTATCTTTAATTGTGTAATTGTTTTCTTTTACAGGGAGTTTAAGAGTGAATGTTTATTATTAATTATTGTATTGTTGACGTTCAGGTGTTATTTCTATCTGAAATTTATGTATTAAAACTAAGTATATTTTTGTGGTATTTTCTTTGTCCCCTTGGATTGACTTTACACTCTTATTGAAATTGTATGCTATTCCACCTTTTGTGGACTTAGTATGGTATTTTAGTGAATACTGTTTGATAAAAGTTTAATGTTTTTGTGTGGTGGTTAAGCCAGTCATCACAAAATCACTAAACCTTTATCAAACACAAAGCCTGATAGTTATCCTTTACCCAGGATAGAGGACTGTATTGACAGGATAGGAAATTCAAAATATATAACTAAATTTGATTTGTTAAAGGGGTACTGGCAAGTTCCGCTGTCCAAACGGGCACGGGATTTGTCAGCATTTGTAACGCAGCGAGGACTCTATAAATGTCAAGTAATGCCTTTTGGCATGAAGAATGCTGCTGCAACCTTTCAAAGGTTGATGAATACTTTGGTTCAAGGTTTAGAGGGGTGTGTTGTTTATATCGATGATATTGTAATTTATAGTGATGACTGGGACACCCATCTTAAACGTATTAAGGCCTTAATTCAGGTACTTGGGAAAGCTGGTTTGGTTATAAACCTCAAAAAGAGTGAGTTTGCCAAAGCAAAGGTTGTGTATTTGGGTCACGAAGTAGGATTTGGGAAAGTGGCTCCAAAACAGGCAAACGTAGACTCTATTAGGCATATTGAAATATCAAGGTGTCGCAGGGATGTCAGAAAATTCCTTGGGTTAGTAGGGTATTATCGCAGATTTGTTAAGAATTTTTCTGATATCGCTGAGCCCCTGACTAATTTATTACGTAAGAATGTAACTTTTTTATGGACTAATGATGCCCAAAATGCCTTTGAAAAATTAAAGCAGGTCCTAATGAATTTCCCTATATTGAATGCCCCTGATTTTGACGTCCCTTTTTCACTTGCTACTGATGCGAGTGATGTTGGGGTTGGAGCAGTTTTGTTGCAGGAAGATGCTCATGGAGTATCTCATCCTGTTACCTGTTTTTCTAAAAAAATTATCCCCGACACAACGGAAATATTCGACCGTAGAGAAAGAGACTTTGGGTTTAATTTTAGCTGTAAACCATTTTCAAGTGTATTTATCCTCTACAGGGTCTCCGATTAAAATATTAACGGATCATAATCAGTTGGTTTTCTTGAACAGGTTTAAGAATAAAAATCAACGGTTGATGCGTTGGAGCCTCTTGCTTCAGGATTGGAATTTTAGCTTTTCACACATTCCAGGCAAAAGTAATGTTGTCGCTGATGCACTGTCACGCATCAGTGACTGATTTGGGATTAAGTAATTAAGATTAAGATGTTAAATTTCTGGATTTGCACGTTTTTCTTCAGTGTTGTCTTTGATTAAGAGTGGTTAATGGTACTTTTGATTTCTGTTTACTTTAGTGTGTATTGTTGGTGGAGGTTAATTTTAAGGTGTTACCATTGTCTTGTGTATGTCCATTAATGATGTGTGAATTTAAGGACCAAACCCGTCTAGTATGAGGAAGCTCTCTGGATTGAGAAGAGGCATTTTTGGAAAGTGTTGTGAAGGGTCACAATATTGAGTGTTGCAAATCATATAATGTCATGTCCCTGTTTTTTTTTTTTTTTATCTTTACATAGCTTAGATGGGTCATGGGCTCACGGGTCTGTAGCACAACACAGCCGTTTTTTAGGCGCTACAGGCTGGTGTATGAGTGGTACCCTAGACTGAGTTAAGGTTAATCTATTAAGGTTTTTGTCCTTATTTTTGTTTAACTGATATTTGTGTTTATAGAATAATTTAACCAAGTCACGGGCTCACGAGTCGGTAGCACAGCACGGCCGTTTTTAGTCGCTACAGGCTGGTGTATGAGAGGTGACCTTGGTTGAGGTAATAACCACATCGTGGTCGATTCTTATTTTTGTTTTCGGTTGTGTAGGTTTAGTCTAATAATAGGTTAGTCTTGTAAATATTTCTGCTCTGCTAACCTGTGCCCAACGCTCCACTTGAGAATTCATGGGGATATTACTATATTTGCTTTGTGTGTTGATCCTGATTTTATTTCTGGCGTAGTCAATAAGTTATTTACTTGTATTAGCTTTGAGTCTTAGTATT
>NC_090756.1:58278050-58295550 GCF_036898095.1 Palaemon carinicauda
AGAGAGAGAGAGAGAGAGAGAGAGAGAGAATCCATTGGAAAGGCCGACTCCTTTAAATTCATGGCTGGCCAAATATGTCAATCTGCCCAGACATCCGAACGTTTGGGAGAGATTTCCCTCAGTTCACAAGATAGCTTTATTCTGACCAGCCCTCTCCCCCAAATCACCACTTACCTATCCCCCCCCCTTTCCCCTCCCCCCAATCCTATGGCGTTCAGGTCCCTCAATTCCATTGGGTAAATATGATGTCCGCAGGAGATGGATTCTTATGGGCGTTAGTGTCTGGTGTGGGTAGGATATAACTTGAAAAAAAAAAAAAAAAAAAAAAAAAAAAAAAAAAAAAAAAAAAAAAAAAAAAAAAAAAAAACCATTGGCAAAAGTATTGAATATCTCTGTTAAATTGAATAGCAACGGGTTGTTACGGGCGGACAATAGTGAATATCGACTGTTTCATTCCCTTTTTTTATTGACCTTTTTGAAAAAAAAAAAAAAAATTTTGCGATATATTTTTTTTTCTTTATGAATAATATGTCTAATACATATTGATTGATTTGAATTTCTTGGCGTTGAAACATCGAAGGTCATTGACGCCGAGACAATCTATAGAGGATTTCCTTCTCCATTCATTTTTCAAAGTGGTTTTGAGATAAACTTGAAGGAAAATATAGCGTTCCAATTTTCATAACAAAGCAGTACAAAATTAGAATAGATAATCACACAAGATGTCGATAATATGATAAGGAATAAAATTATTATTATTATTATTATTATTATTATTATTGTTATTATTATTATTATTATTATTATTATTATTATTATTATTATTATTATTATTATTATTATTATTATTATTATTATTATTTTTATTATTATTATTATTATTGTTATTATTATTATTATTATTATTATTATTATTATCGATAGTTAACCAACTACCGGAGTTGGAAAATCAGGATGCTATAAAGACAAGGGCTCTAACAGAGAAAAGTACCCTATTAAGGAAAGTAAGTAAGGAAATAAATAAAATATATGAAAAATAATGGACAAATAAAATATTTTCAGAGCAATAACAACACGAGTTAGACGTAAAATGCTTCTCTCCAAGTGTAAATGAGGCTGGAACAAAAAAAAGTCAAAGAAAAATTTGCAGGTAATATAGTTGAGGGCACCTGGTATGGGAAAAGGTTGACTGAAAACCTGAGAGAGATGAAGAATGTTTTGCAGAGATAGGAAACGTCTGTGAGACAAGCCCAGGACTGAGTGAAAACTTCTTGTTTCATTATTTGAAAGAACTGCGAAAAATGGCAGGTCAATTGTATGATTGATTTGCAACTTTCTAGCACTGCAGAACGTACATGGTTTAGATGATACTTTGTTGATTATTATTATTATTTATTATTATTATTATTATTATTATTATTATTATTATTATTATTATTAGCTGAGCTGACCTCATCATTGGAAAAACAGTATGTACAAGCCAACGTGCTCAAAACCGTAAAATAACACTGTGAGGAAAGGAAAAAGAAATAAAAAATAGAGTATACATTGTAGTAATAAATAAGTAAAAAAAAAGAACAGAAAATTACCGGAAAAAATTTTAAGATAAAATTTGAAAAAAAAGACATACTGTATATCAGCCTATTCAACATGAACGCCTTTGCAACAAGTTCGAACTTTTCAAGTTCCACCATTTTAACCACTAAATTGGGAAGATTATTCAACAGTCTGATCACAACTGCAGCAACATCCTATGTTTTTGACATTTTGAAACAACGTGAAGAACATAATGCTAAAAAATAAAGCATAATTCGAGTGTTTGTATTATTCCTATTACTACTACTACTGATGAGCTGTACCTAAATTGGAAAAGCTGGATGCACTAAGCTTAAAGGCTCCAACGAGAAAATAATTGCCCAAATGAGGAAAGAGAAAATTGAAATAGATAAACTATATAAGAGTAATGAACAAAGAATATACAATATTTAGAAAAAAAATCAGTAGCAATTTTAGAATAAATCTGTCATTTCTGAACCATAGAGTGAGATTTATGTCAGTCTGTTCAACATGAAACCATTCAATGCAAGTTGAACTTCTAAAGTTCAAAGTTTGCATTAATTATGTGAGTTTTTAAACTTTTATAAAAAAAAAACAAATACCAAGACTTCAATATTGGTTTAATTATCACTTTTAGTTTTAATTTACCAATATTAAACACGCCAAAGAGACAATGACAAACAAACAAACTTGAACGTCTCCAATTTTACCGTCATGGTTTAATTGCAAAAGCTAGATATGTCAATGAAGACATAGATGCGTAATTCAACAGATCTGTTTTAATGGTGTGGGTAGAGTATATTTGCCATAAACTATGAACAATGAGGTAATCCACACACACCTGTTTTGATGTTATGATTAAATGTTTTCTGTTAAATACTTACGTGATTAAATGTATTCAATTATTATTATTATTATTATTATTATTATTATTATTATTATTATTATTATTATTAGTAGTAGTAGTAGTAGTAGTAGTAGTAGTAGTAGTAGTAGTATCATTATTATTATTATTATTATTATTATTATTATTATTATTATTATTATTATTATTATTATTATTACTTGATATAGGCGTATATAAGCAGGCCAACATATATAGGGATAACTTTGGTGGAGGAATTAAATTTTTTTTATGATGAATTGTTAAACATAGAGGTTATAAAGGATTTTACATTTATCAATATTATTATGGAGGTCATCACATTTTATCTAATAGGTGCTAATTTTCGGTATCTTATTTTTTGTGTTTATCGCTCCATTGGTGCTAATGCTGTACTTTTTAATGAAATGTTTTTCAGTCAATTGATCAGTAAATTCCCCGTCCATGATAAGATTATGGTAACTGGTGATTTTAATTTGAATCTTATCAATCCACTAAAATTGACCTACATTGATGTGTTCATGAATAGTATGCTGGGTCGTGGATATTTTCCTGTCATTACATTACCTGCTAAGTTTAATGAGTCTAACCAAATTACACCATTTTTTTTTTTATAATTTCCCGGTTAAGGCTAAACTTACTTGAAGATGTATTAGCTTTTTATAACATTTTTGTTTTTAAATCTTAGATAATGTATATATATATATATATATATATATATATATATATATATATATATATATATATATATATATATATATATATATATATATATATATATATATATATATACATATATATATATACATATATAAAGTATATATTTATATATATATATATATATATATATATATATATATATATATATATATATATATATATATATATATATATATATATATATATATATATATATACATACATATATATATATATATATATATATATATATATATATATATATATATATATATATATATATATATATATATATATATATATATATATATATATATATATATATATATATATATATATATATAATCATATATATATACATACATATATATATATATATATATATATATATATATATATATATATATATATATATATATATATATATATATATATATATATACATATATATATATATATATCGTTGTCTTCGGCGCCCACTCGTGTCGAGTATTGGGTTCTGTCGTTAGCCATCAGCCTCCTATCTACAGATGAAGAGGGGTGGAGGAAACGACAGAATGCCAGTAGCTGGGTATATTGTTTTGGGTGGTCGAGGCTTTGCAACGGCCACGTGCACACACTTGGCCCACACCGTTTTCACTGCTGCTCAAGACATAAGAGACAGGCGGCTTCTAGGATGTTGGTTGCATCGGGCTGCCGGGTTCTTGTTATGTCGAGGCTTGCCTTGTTGCCTGCCCGACAGGCATTGCCCTATTCCGCCGGGGCTGGGAAGCTCTGCCGTTGGGGTCTTGTTTGGTTTGATTTTGGAGTTTTCCTTCTCCTAGCCTTTGCTTATCTTAAATAAAGGAAAAGGGCTATAGGGGGTCCAGTCTTGGTCTGGTTTCTCAGAACTAGCCTTAGCAGTATGGTTGAGCCTGCCAGGGTGGATAAACTACCCTACCGCCATTGCCCAGCCCATCATTGAGACACTCAAGCCCCTCTACTGCAGCAAAGTGCTGGACCATCAGAGGGGTATATATATATATATATATATATATATATATATATATATATATATATATATATATATATATATATATATATATATATATATATATATTTATATATATATATATATATATATATATATATATATATATATATATATATATATATATATATATATATATATATATTTATATATATATATATATATATATATATATATATATATATATATATATATATATATATATATATATATATATATATATATATATATATATATATATATATATATATATATATATATATATATATATATATATACATATACACACAAATTTCATAGTATGGATACGGAAAGAGTAGTTCAAAATATCCTTTTTTATTCCCAACGTTTCGTGATTCTTAATAACATTGTCCAGGTCTACAAATTAAACATATACAAAAGAGTTATTAAACAGTTAAAATATTCTACAAATTCAACCAAAACTATAAAAATCAGTTATAATTCAAATGAAAATTAAAAGGAAAAAAGGAAACAAAAATTAGATATATATACATCAGACAACGTAGTGGAACCAACCTCGCAGAAGCGTAGTGATAAACTGTATGTCAACAAGTTTTGGAAAATAAACCAAAGAAAACTGTGACAAATATAACTGAATAGAAGATGCTTGGGTATTTAACGACAGTACTAGTTTGATCAATATGGATTCAAGAATGGGTAAGTCGTGGTTATTTGACCAATGATGGTAAAATCTTTGTTATCAATATTTAGTTAGCACATTCTAGCTTGAATCTGAATGTTAGAATGCAACCAGTTTGATATATAACACCTCTATGGGAATCCATTCTGACCTTTCACAACCTCATGGTAAATCCTACGTAGGTCCCAGAGTTACACTTTTGGCAATTATATTTATATACAACACCAGAGGACATATAAGGACACAATCGATCTTTGAATTGGAAAAGAGAGCCAATATTAAGAGAGTTCTTAGGGATGAGTTTAACTTTCAAAGCTGGGAAGTGTTGTTGGATAATTTTTGTAAACTTTCTCGTAAGGAAATCTTCATGGAAAAAAGGAAAACTCACATAAAAATTTTATTTAGGAAATTTAAGTGTTTTTGGAGTCTGAGACAACTTGTCATTCAATAATCTATTAAGAAGTTTAAAAAATATTTTGGTGTGGAAACAGTTTTTCTTAAAATATTCACATAGATAAATAATTTTTGTACGGAAAGATTCCCAGCTACAGCTCAAAAGGAATGCTCTGTGGAGAAGAGTAAAATGAATTAGTTTTGAAATTATAAAAACAAGAGCTATAAAAGTTTGAACCTAACCCAGTAAAAGTCTTTTTTTCTAAAAATTGTGGTACCTTCCTCCTTTTCTACGGTGAATGTTATGTAGCTTTAATAAAGCTACTCAGCTGATTGCATCCCGCCTTTGAGTTATAACCTTATCTCACCCGTCATATTGGTGACCCCGGAAGTCGACTCGCTCCCACCGCCTTCCACCCCCACCTCCCTTGCCCCTCCATCGTTGGTACTATGGCGGACTCTACGGAAGTTGGCACTGCGCCTCCCCCATTGATACTTTCGTCATTCCCCAGCGGAGAGGCGTTTGCTTGGTTTCAGCACGCAGAAGTCCAGTTTCGCACCAGCGGCGTGGCTCGCTCAAACACCAAAGCAGATTATGTTCTTGCGGCGATACCCGAGGACACCTTCCCAGAAATATCCGACTGGCTTTGTGAACAAGGACACACCCCAATAGCGTATGACGCCCTCAAAACATACCTTTTTCAGCAGTACTCGCTGTCGCCAGCCGCCCGTATAGCAAAGCTTTTTCAGCTCTCTAAACAACCGTTGGGGGACTAAAGGGCTTCGCTTGCCCTCAGGGAAATGACCAGTATCGTTTGCCTTTAACCTGCCGCAGACGGCTCTCCTCGTGAGGTGAACCGACTTCGTGCCTTTTGGATACGCCGTTTACTCGGATCTGTACGCGCTGCTACCCCCAATGTCGATAGTTTACACATAAAGGACTTGATGACCAAAGCCGATGCCCTTATGGACAGTCTCTTCAAGACATCCATCAACGCCTCCACTCCTGACGAAGAGGATGCCGATTCAACGTCAACAGAAGCTGACATGAATGCTGTAAGACATACACGCCTACCCCGTGACGTGCCGAACCGGCAACAAAGCCACCCACCACCCACCAATCACTAGCGCCCCAACAAACGACTTCTACAGCCACTTACTACCTCCCGTCCGCCACAGTTTTGCTAGTACCACTTCAGATTCGGGGCAACCGCGAAGAAATATGCCAAGGATTGTCAGTGGCCAAAAAATGTGTACGTAGGCCATCGCTCGTGGTGTGGCCTCCCGTGTTTCTATTTTTTTTTTTTTTTAAACGATACATGAACGGCCGTGCGATTTTTGGTAGACATGGGTGCTTGTCGTTCTCTTCCGCCAAGGAAACTCTTTATGACACGATGTAGTCTGTCTACATCTGCCGACGTCTACTTAGTCGCTGCCAACGGATCTGTGATACCCTCCTACGGTTACGAGAACCTCACATTATCGTTCGGAAACGGTAAATTCAATTGGAAGTTTCTCGTTGCTGACGTCACAATTCCAATTCTCGGTGCGGATTTCCTCTCTCATTTCCACCTTCTGGTCGATATCGGCCACCAACGATTGGTCAACGCAGACTCGTACTTGTCGACACCTCTTCAACCCGCCCCTTAAAATCTCGCTCTCCACATCAGCACACCCATGGATGACTACTCCCACCTCCTCACGTCATACCCGGACGTTTTCCTTCCAGAACTTCACCCAATGCCCACCGTTCCTGCCAAGCATGGTATTTATCACCATATCAAGATGACAGGACCCCCAGTCTTCGCAAAATTCAGACGTCTGGCATCGGAACGATTGGCAGCCACCAAACAGAAGTTCGCCGAAATGGAGGAAATGGGCCTTTGTCAAAAGGCCTCCATACCATGGTCGTCACCCTTACACATCGATCTGAAGAAAGACGGCTGCCTCCATCCATGCAGGGATTACAAGGCCTGAACATGCAAACAGAACCGGATCACTAACCCCTCCCAAACATTGCCGACGTGACCTCCTACCTGCACAAAGCGAAGGATTTCTCTACACTCGGCCTCCTGAAGGGGTATTAGCAGGTGCCTATGAACCCAGAAGACGTCCCCAAGGCCAGCATCACCACTCCGTTTGGTACATACCCATTCAATTACTCCTGAGTTTGGCCTTCGTAATGCTGGGGCCATGTTTCAACGTCTCATGGATGATATCTTAGGGGACCTCCCTTTTTGTGTATGTTATGTGGACAACATACTTGTGCTCTCCTCGACCGCCTACAAGAAAACGGCCTTGTAGTCCGGTAAGACAAGTGTACCTTTGGCGCCAACAAAGTGTCGTTCTTAGGGCACCGCATCACTCCTGAAGGAGTTCATCCCCTCCCTAGGAAGGTAGCAGCCGTTCAGAACTCTCCCACGCCCTCGACAGTCAAAACTCTGCAGGAGTTCTTGGGCATGATCAACTATTATCACCGTTTTCTGCCAGCCATTGCTGCCATTCTTGCTCCTCTCTCCGCCTCCCTCAAGGGAAGCCAAAGGACCTGAAATGGGATCCCCTTCAAGAAGCAGCCTTTGGCAATGCAAAAAAGGCCCTATCAACTGCTGCGGCTCTCATTTTTCCTATCCCACATGCCCCTCTCCTTCTCTCCACCGATGCCAGCGACGTCGCTATTGGTGCAGTACTCGAGCAGGTGGTTAACGGCTCGCCCGCCCATTGGCCTTCTTCAGCAGAAAACTGTTCAAGGCAGATTCAGGTTATACTACCTTCGATAGATAATTGCTGATGGTGCACTTGGCTGTCCGTCTCTTTCGTCATTTCTTTGAAAGTACGCCCTTTGTCATTCGCATAGACCACATGCCTCTGGTGCACGCCTTTACTCGACAGTCTGATGCCTGGTCCACCAGACAACGCGGTCATCTCTCCGCCGTGGCTAAATACAATTTCACCCTTCAATACGTCCCTGGGAAAATGAATCCTGTTGCCGATGCCCTGTCAAGAAACACGTTGGCTACCATTCAACTGGGATTGGATTACAACGCCCTAGCTGAAGCACAACGACAGGATGCAGAATATCAAGCATGTAGGAAATCCTGCACGTCCCTCTGTTGGGAAGACTTCCCCCTCGAAGACTCCAGCACCACCCTTCTCTGTGATGTCAGTACTGGCAGACCATGACCTTGGATTCCTGCTTTCATGCACCGACAGGTGTTTGATTTCATTTACGACCGTTCTACTGCACAGCTGCTGAAGGCAAAGTTCATTTGGCACGGCATTTCTAAGAATGCTAAGGATTGGGTCCGCGCCTGTACTTCTTGCCAAACTTCCAAAGGACATCGACACACGGACTCAGGAGTGGGCACCTTTCCTCAACCTCAGTGTCGTTTTGTACACATTCACGTCGACGTTTTAGGCCCCTACCCATATCACAAGGACATCGTTACCTGTTTACCATCATCGACTGGTCCACCCGTTGGCCTGAAGCCATTCCAACGGAAACTGCAACTTCCGCCTCATGTACATCTGCCTTACTCTCAGGATGGATTGCAAGATTTTGTATCCCTGAGCATATTACTTCTGACAGGGGAACCACTTTCACCTTTCAATTATTGCCATCATTAGCGAATCTCTTGGGCATCAACCTACATCAGACAATTGCCTACAACCCCGCTGCCAATGGAATGGTTGAACGTTTTCATCGCACCCTCAAAGCAACTTTGATGTCCCGCTGCAAGGATTGTAACTGGTTTACTCAGTTTCCCAGGGTCCTCCATGGACTAAAGACCACTCCTAAAGACGTCTCGGCAGCTGAAATGGTGTATGGTGACCCGTTAGTCGTCCAGGCCAAATTTTTTCCTTCTACAACCTCCTCCGATGATCTCCAGCGCATACGTCACGCCGTGGTATAATTTACTCCATGCCGCCAGACCTACAAGCCCCCAGCGAAGCATCAAATACCATCAGATTTGCACTCTGCAACGCATATCTTCATGCCCAACGACACTACCAAGCCACCGCTAACGCCCCCTTACACGGGCCCTTTCCTTGTGATCCTATGCAGTCCGAAAGCATTCCTACTAAACATTCGTGGCAAAGAAAACTGGGTCTCCATTGATCGTCTAAAACCTGCTCATTTACTGCCAGATGACACACCTACAGTTCGCCTCTCTAGATCAGGGTGCCCCATTTAACATGTACAGTATGTAATTTTTAGGGGGGGAGCCATGTACCAACCATGTTTCACATAATCGTACATAGATTATTTTGTATATATTATTCTCGTTTCTGCGCTCTTCCCTCGCAATCAAAAGAACCAGAATAAACATATCTGCGTTTTTCCTCTCTAACATCGTCTGTTTCTCGAACATGGAAATTCCTGTTGCCTTGAGGTTTTGTATATAAAGGAGAGTGTTCTTTAATAAAGCTACTCAGTTGATTGCATCCAGCCTTTGAGTTATAACCTTCTCTCGGCCGTCAAAATTACATGTCCACTTAAAAAAGGTACTTTGGTTGAAGTTAGAGCAAAAAGTGGAGCAGTGATTGTTGAAAAATTTGGGTAAAATCGGGAATAGTATGACACCATGCCTAAGAATATCTTAAGCTCCTTCCTATTCCTTTGTTCTGGATATTCCTGGATGGCACCAATGTTCACATCCTTAGGGACAATAGTGCCACTGCCTATGATGTGACCAAGATAAGTTACCTGACCTTTACCAAATGAGCTCTTTGCAAGGCTGATGATCAATTTTGCCTCTCTTAATCTTTCGAAGAGGGAAGTTATTATTCTCAGGTGTTCTTCCCAGGTAGCGGTTGCTACGACAATGTCGTCCAGGTACACATATACATGAGGGAGACTCCCAATGATGTCTTGCATAGTCTTCTGAAATGTAACTGGGGAATTGGTTAGGCCAAATGGCAATACATTATATTCAAATAAACCAAAAGGCGTGATGAATGCTGAAGCTTCTTTGGCCCTTTCGGAGAGCTTAATCTGGTAGTAGCGTTTCAGCAGGTCTATTCGAGTTAAATATTTGGCATTGCTGACAAAATCTATTATATCAGTTATTCTGGGCAACGGGTAAGTCTTTTACAGTCTTTAAATTAAGTTTTCTATAATCAGTACACAAGCGGTAGGTATTATTGGCTTTCCTTACCAGAATGCATGGAGAAGCCCAGTGGACTTGGCGAGGTTATGTTCCAGCAAGTATTCCGCTTCCTGTTTCAAGACAGGCAGATGGCGATGAGACACCCTGTAAAAAGATTGTCTGATGGGTTTTGTATTAGGTTTTAGTACTACATCATGTTTTACTTTGGTGCAACTTCCAAAACTATCTGAACAAAATGATGCATATTTGCTAATGAGTACACTCACTTCTTTCTTTTGATTGGGTAAACAGTCTAAGAACTGTGGAAGGGACTTTAGAACTTCCAAATTGCTCATGTCCTTCCAAGAGAAATTACACTTCACACTGAAATCAGTCTCGTCATCCTCATGGCTCATCTCTGTACCAACTTGGGTAGGAGTCCGAACCTCTTTCTACATCTCATTCTTTGAACTGTGATTAAGAGGCGTTAGTGACAAACTCTGCTTGGCAGATTTAAAGTTATGAATTATATGATTAACTATACCTGTGGAAGATTCTCGATAGGGTTTTATCAAGTTCACATGTACAAACTGAGTAGACTTACGTCTGTCAGGAGTTGCAATAAATTTTGTTTTTGTGGTCCACCTGATAATCTTATAAGGTCTCATGAATTTCTCTCTTAAGGGAGAGCCAGGTACGCAACGATATACCAGCACCTTATCTCGACACTTTAACTCTCTTATCTTTGCCTTCTTGTCATAACTATCCTTCATAAGCTCTTGAGCATGCTGCAAGTTTTTTTGAGCGAAGGCATGGATATGCAACAACTTCTCCTCCAAGGACTTCAAGTATTGGTGAAAGCTTACCGGATTTTCGTTCCTAGAGCCTTTTAGTATCTGTTCTTTTATCATGCTGAGGTTGGACCTGGGTCTTCGTCCAAACAACATCTCAAATGGAGAAACTCCTCAAGACTCATTTGGTGCGCTTCAAAGTATGTACAGAAGTAAGTCTAGGTCTTCATCCCATTCCTACTCAGTTTCCATTCCGTAGCGTCGTAGCAAGTTCTTAAGAGTCTGATGAACTATCTCTAAGGCCCCATTGGACTGAGGATGATAGGCTGAAGAGAGAAAATTAAAGATATTAAACTGATGGCGAGCACTCTGGAATAATGTACTGGAAAAATTGGTACCTCTATTGCATTGAAGTTCCCTGGGAAAACCAAACAATGTAAAAACTTTAATCAGCTGTTGGATAATGGTTCAAGCAGAGATATTTTTAAGTGGAAATGCTATAGGGAACCTAGTAGTGGGGCAAAGAACATTTAGTATATATTTATTACGCCGGCTAGTTTTTGGCAAAGGCCCAACACAATCTATAATTATTTTACCAAAAGGTGTACTAGGGACCACAATGGGCACCAGAGGGGCTGGTGGTATCTTTTCATTAGGTCTTCCGGTAACCTGGCACACATGACACCTCTCTACGAAACTCTTTACGTTCATCTACATTCTGGGCCAGTTGAAATCTTCTGGGAGGCGCCTGTATTTCTTCGTGATGCTTAGATGATTCTCAATAGAGTGGGCTAATTTCATAATTGAGGATTGGAGGCTGCCAGGTACAACCGGTTGATGACAGTTGCGCCACGAGTCTTTGTAAGTTAGTGTAGGAGACCTGTAATGACGCATGAGGATATTATTCTCTAGCTAAAATAAGGGTAACTTAAGGCTCTTATCCGAGGGATTTTCAGCCTTATTGAAGTAATCCTTAAGGCTATCATCTGATCTCTGAAGATTGACGAAATCATCACGTAGGAGACCAACCAAGTCTGGTAAGCTCGGTGAGCAGTTTGAGGTGTCGTCATCAGTGGGAGCTCCAATTGCAGCTTTAGTAGCAGCAGAACGAGTGGTGGCTTGGCAAGGTAGAACTTCCTGTTGGTTCTTCTCATTTTCTATAACACCCTGGTTGAGAAATAATGAGATTAGGTAAGACAGTTCCTTCAGCTAAATAATTTCCTAGCAGAATATAAGCTTTCTCACAAGGTAAATCTCTATCTAGTAAGGCTACTTCGGTTCTTCCAGTAAAGTAAGGGCAATCTATAGACATATTAATCAGAGGTAACACTAATTTCTTAGATAAATCAGTGATGGTAACATATTTATTAGTAGGCTGAGTCATAGGTGTCAATTTACCACTCACTATAGTTTGTGACGATCCTGTGTCCTCTAACAACTTTACAGGGTAATTATTGACAATACCAGAGCAAAGGAAATCAGAGACGTCATTTGTGACTTAAGAACAATGGAGAGCAATCCTTCTTTGGCTTTTGCTCTGAGAAGCCTCTGGTCTGTTCCCTGCTGTTTGCTGAGAAAGCTGCATAACCTTAGAAAATTTACATCGGGGGTTAGGACAGTCTTTTATGGCATGTCCCTTCTGTTTACAGAAGGAACAATAAATATTTATACTTGCCTGATCTGTAGAGTTATGTTTCTTGACCTTATGGATGAGGTGATATTCATCAGCAAGAAGAGCCGCTTTCTTCCCCTCCTTCTCCTGCCGTTCTCTGATGTACATAGAAATGTTGGAAGGAATTCTCCGCAAAATCTACTCTAGTACCATTAAGTTCTGTATTTGTTCAAAAGTAGTTATGTTTTCAGATTCTAGCCATTTTTTAAACTGTTTTAATTTGATCTGAAACAATTCCAAATAAGTTTTTGTTATTCCTTTGATAGAGTTCCTAAACATTTGCCTATACCCTTCAGCTGTAATGGTAAAGGCATCAAGGACAGCTTTCTTCAGGACAAAATAATCTCGTTCCTCTAACATTTGCGAAGCTATATGAGCAGCCTTGCCTTTCAGTGCACTCCGAATGAGTAGAACATATTGTTCTTCTGGCCAATGCAAGGTTGTGGCTGTGTTCTCAAAAATACCAAAGAACACGTCTGGTTCTTTTTCATCAAACGGGGTTAGTAGTTTGAGAGCCTTAGAGAGGGAGAAACATTCGCCAAGCTCTCTCTCTTTGCCTTTCTCGTTCAACTTGATACTGGCCAGCTGTCTCTCCATATTTATCTTTTCTTCTCTTTCCGGTCGTTCCAGGGCTATCATCCTTTCTTTCTGCTCGTAATCAGCTTGACGAGCTGCCTTTTTCTCTCTCTCCAATTCAAGCTGCAACTTGACCTTCACCAATTCTGGATCCTCTTTAGCCTTAGCTTCTCATCTCCCTAATGTAAGGGGCCGAAGGGGAGCAGTTTCTTCTAATGAAACGGAAGCTTTGGCTACCAGGAAATCCAAAACTCTACCCAGCAATTCTGTTTTCACCACGGAGGGCAATACATGAATCCCTGCTTGTTCAGCAATCTTTCGCAGGTGGATTTTTTGCATTTCTCAATGATAAGAGGTGCCCCTGAGGGTCTTCAAAAAACTTCTCTGCGTTGAAAGACATGGTGGATCAAAAAAAGGACTTTTGATCCACTACGAGCACTTTCACAGTCACTGTCACTGAATCACTGTATCACTATCGCTAAAACACTGAATCACCAATGGCTGAAACACAGAAGTATTAAATCTCTATCCCTTTATGGTCGATTCACTGAATCACTAAGCATTAGGGCAATAAATAACCAAATCAATAACATGAGGTCAATAAATCACCAAATCACTAACATGAGGTCAATAAATCACTGAATCACTAACACAAGGTCAATAAATTACCAAATCACTAACACTTACTGTCACGGATATGAATATATTACCACTATAAAAAAATATACACTAATAGTCAATAAAGATTTGACCAAATTGCCACTGAATGTTACCCTAACGAAAGCACAAACAACATACATCACTAAGTTTTTTGAAACTATCACTAACTACGCAAGATGCACTAGTTAAAGTCACTTTTTACAAAAACTTACTTATATATACATACAAATATATCGTTATATATTTACTTATATATTTATGTATATATGCATATATATATATAAATCTATATAAATATATATATATATATATATATATATATATATATATATATATATATATATATATATATATATATATATATATATATATATATATGATATATACATATATACACACACATTATGTGTGTGTGTGTGTATATATGTATATATCATATATATATATATATATATATATATATATATATATATATATATATATATATATATATATATATATATATATACATATATATATATATATATATATATATATATATATATATATATATATATATATATATATATATATATATATATATATATATATTTATACGTGCATATACACTATATATATATATATATATATATATATATATATATATATATATATATATATATATATATATATATATATATATATATATATATATATATATTTATATATATATATATATATATATATATATATATATATATATAGATATATATATATATATATATATATATATATATGTGTGTGTGTGTGTGTGTGTGTGTGTGTGTGTGTGTGTGTGTGTTTGATAATGTCCTGAGTGAATGAAAGTACTAACTCCAATCAAGTCTTTTTCCCTATTTCTTTCGCGGCTATAATACATATACACATATATATATATATATATATATATATATATATATATATATATATATATATATATATATATATATATATATATATATATATATATATATATATATATATATATAATATACATATAAATATATATATATATATATATATATATATATATATATATATATATATATATATATATATATATATATATATATATATATAGATTCAATAGGGTAAAATAGTACTCAAAATTTAGATACTAGGTCTTTTTCGTAGCTTCATTAAATTTGATATTTAACCTATATCGCTTTTGACCCCCCTTTCTGAGTAGGGATACCTTAACATTGTAGAAGGCCTCGTGTATCACTATGATCATCAATACTCTACTAGTCAGAGCTACCAATAATAGGTGGGCTTGCTTTGACTGATCAGACGAAAATCTCCCACCATGACTATTCCGCCATAGCTAGCGTGGTAAGTGAGACTGACAAAACCCAAAAAACCAAGTAGTACTGTAGGTTGGCCTTGGAACCAGCCACCAATTGACACTACCGCTCAAGGGGTAATAGGTCCTTTGACTGGCCAAACAACAATATATCAGATTCTATTCTCTGGTTACGGATCATTTTGTCTGTCCTTGCACACACACCAAATAGTCTGGCCTTTTCTTACCGCATTCCCCTCTGTCCACATACACCTGTCAACACTGAGATTACCAAACAGTTATTCTTCGCTCAAAGGGTTAAACACTACAATGTAATTGTTTAGTGGCTACTTTCTTCTCGATAAGGGTAAACGAGACTCTTTAGATATGGTAAGCAGCTCTTCTAACAAAAGGACACCCACAAATCAAACCATTGCTTTCTGGTCTTGGTTAGTGGCATGTCCTTCCACTGTCTTGTATTAGAGTGCTCTAGCTTGGGGTACACTCGGGCATGCTGTTCTATCTTTCTTCTCTATCTCTTGTTTTTTGAAGTTTTTATAGTTTATTAGTGAGGGATCTAATTTAATGTTGTTACTGTTCATGAAATATTTTATTTTCATTTTATATTCTTCTTTTGAAGTTTATTTATTTCCTTGTTTCCTTTACTCACTAGGCTATTTATCCCTGTTGGAGACCTTGGGATTACAGCATTGTGCTTTTCCAACTAGGTTATAGTCCAGCTTGTAATAATAATAATAATAATAATAATAATAATAATAATAATAATAATAATAATAGTAATAATAATAATAATAATAATAATAATAATAATAATAATAATAATAATAATAATAATAATCATAGAATTAATAACAATAATGATAATAGACATATATAAGGCCTTTGTCCTACAGTGGACTAGAAACGGCTGCTTTTCTTTTCATCGTTTTATTTCTAACCCTATTATCAAATTTTTCTTTTATGTCCCATGAAAAGAAAAATGTTACTGCTCCATTGCAGTTAGATGTAATATATATATATATATATATATATATATATATATATATATATATATATATATATATATATATATATATATATATATAATATATATATATATATATATATATATATATATATATATATATATATGTACATATATATATATATATATATATATATATATATATATATATATATATATATAATATATATATATATATATATATATATATATATATATATATATATATATATATATATATATATATATATATATATATATATATATATATATATATATATAGATAGACAGATAGATAGATAGATAGATAGAAAGATAGATAAATAGATATGTAGGTATATATGAACATATAAAATATATATATATATATATATATATATATATATATATATATATATATATATATATATATATATATATATATATATATATATATATATATAAATATATATATATATATATATATATATATATATATATATATATTATATATATATATATATATATATATATATATATATATATATATATATATATATATATATATAAGACAGATTTTCTTTATTATATACCGAAGATATGCAAAAAACACCCTCCAGAATTAGATTATACCCATAATCTAGAAAAGAAAAATTAAACTAGTCCCACAACCTGTACTTCCTCTAACTTTTGCCGTATCTATCTGTAAACCAAAGAATCCCTTCTGCTTCTCCCACCCGACCTGTCGTGATGAACTCGGTGTTATAAACGGGGTTACTCTTAATTAGAAAGCCGACCTAATATGCTTCTTAATGGAAAATCCCAGCTGATATCCATTTTATTTGAAGGTCGACGGACTCATCCCGTCATTTAATGAAAATAAAACAAGTTGTAACGTTGGAAAAAAATATCATTTTATTTGGCTTATTTTGCTGGGCAAATATTAAGTGTAAGTTGGGACTGTCTTTCAAGGATAGATTGTTGGCCTCTAATGAAGCTCTGCTGAAAATGTAATTACAATACTCGTGGGAGGAGAGTAATGGCAAGGAGTTTTATATATGGCAGATTTTCCTTATGGTGTTTCACAGCATTTTTTAAATTTCTTTACTAGTATACAGAATCCATCAAAAATTACAGGTAAATATTTAATTTAGTATGCACGCACATGGATTCAACCTTTTCCACTTT
>NC_090756.1:58300550-58304035 GCF_036898095.1 Palaemon carinicauda
TGTTTGTATACAGAAATTAACACAGAAAGGACTTGGCTATTAGTTGGATGTTAATTCTCTGAAGTTCTCATTTCTCCATTTAAAATGCAAAAAATGGGTAATGAGTGTTGTTTTCTACGAGTGTTGTTTCTATGAATGTTGTTTCTAGGAATTCTGTTTCAATGTGTGCTGTTTTTTTTATGAATTGTGTTGCAATGAGTGTTGTTATTTCTATGAGGGTTGTTTTTATGAGCGTTGCTATTTTATGTGTCGTTTCTATGAATAATGTTTCTATGTGAGTTGATTCTATGAGCGTTGTTTTTATGAGTTTTTTTCAATGATTGTTGCTTCTGTGAGTGTTGTTTGGATGATTAATTTTTCTATGAGTGTTGTTTTTCAAAAGTTGTTTTTTAAGAGTGTTGTTTCTGTGAGTGTTGTTTCATTGAGTGTTGGTTCTAGGAGTGTTGTTTCTATGAATGCTGTTTCTGTGTGTTGTTTCTATGAGTGTTATTTTCATGAATGTTGTTTCAGTAAGTGTTGTTTCAGGAGTGTTGTTTCTATGAGTGTCGTTTTTATGAATGTTGTTTCTATAAGTCTTGTATTTTATGAGGTGTTGTTTCAATGAGTGTGGTTTTTATGAATGTTGTTTCTAAGTTTGTTGTTTTTATGAGTGTTGTTTCAATGAGTGTTGTTTCTATGAGTGTTGTATCTATGGGTGTCGTTTCTATGAGTATTGTTTTTATGATTGCTGTTTCACTGAATACTGTTTCCATGAGTGTCATTTCTATGAATATTGTTTCTATGATTGTTGTTTCTGTGAGAATTGTTTCAATGAGTGTTGTATCTCTGAATTTTGTTTCTAAACGCGTTGTTTCTATAAAAGTGGTTTCAATGAGTGTTGTTTCTATGAGTGTTGTGTCTATGAGTGTTATTTTTTTAAGAGTGTTGTTTCAACGAGTCTTGTTTTTATGAGTCTTGTTTGTATGAGAGTTGTTCGATAAGTGTTGTTTTTAGGAATATTGTTTCTAGGAGTGTTGTTTCTATGAATGTCTTTTTTATGAGTGTTGTTTTTGGTTAGTAATTAGTAGGTGAAATTATTGTTTACATATATATATATATATATATATATATATATATATATATATATATATATATATATATATATATATATATATATATATATATATATATATATATATATATATATATATATATATATATATATAATTAAATTTGGATATTTCTTATTTTCTTAATTATTTATTTTCTTGCCGTTATTTCCTTTCCATAACCTAATTAATAACCATATTCAGATACAGTAGTTTAATTAGATATATAAACAATAATTTCACCTACTAATTACTAACCAAAAATAACACTCCTAGAAACAATACTCATAAAAGAACACTCATCGAACAATTCTCATAAAAAACAACTCATAAAAACTAGACTCGTTGAAACAACACTCATAAAAAATAACACTCATAGAAACAAAAAAAAAAGAAAAAAACACTCATTGAAACAACTCATAGAAACAACAATCCATAGAAATAATACTCCTAGAAACAACAATCATTGAAACATCACTCATGGAAACAATATTCAATGAAACAACACCCATAAAAAACAGCACTCATAGTAACAACACCCATAGATACAATACTCATAGAAACATCACTTATTGAAGCAACACTCATAAAAACAACAATCATAGAAACAACACTCAATGAAACAACATTCGTAGTAACAACACCCATAGATACAATACTCATAGAAACATCACTCATTGAAACAACACTCATAAAAACAACAATCATAGAAACAACATTCGTAGAAACAACGCCCATTGAAAAAAACACTCATAAAATACAAGACTCATTGAAAAAAAAAACACTCATAAAATTCAAGACTCATAGAAACAACATTCATAAAAACGACACTCATAGAAACAACACTCGTAAAACCAACACTCACTGAAACAACACTCATACAAACAATACTCACATAAACAACAGTCTTAGAAACAACACTCCTTGAAACAACACTCAATGAAACGACACTCATAAAAATTATTCATTGAAACCACACTTATAGAAACAACACTGACAGAAACAACATTCACTGATAAAACACTCATAAAAACAACTCTCATAGAAACAACTCTCGTAGAAACATTATTCATAGAAACAACCCTCATAAAAAGAACACTCATAGAAAACAACACAAATTGAAACAACATTCATAGGAACGACATTCATAGAAACAGCACTCATCGAAACAACAGTCTTAGAAACAACATTCATATATTACTTTAGTGAGATCGGTGTTAATGTATGGCCATGAGTTCTAGTATGACAAGGAAATTATATAAAATAGATTTTGTTGACGGGAGTCAAATAGAGTGACAGAATTAAGAATGAAACATGACACTTTTTTATTTGTCAGAAGAATGATCTGGACTCTTTATCATCGCGTAATCTTGCTCCTAATGAGGAAAACATTGATATCAGTACTTTGTTATTACAGGCAAGGAATATACCATCAGCATCCCCTTCTAAGTCTATTGACGCAAAGGACCTCGGTTAGATTTCGTTGGACGTCTTATTCTTCCGCTTTTTGAATCAATACTTCTCCATTCATCATCTACTTCGCGATTCATAGTACTCTGCCATGTAGGCCTAGGTTTTCCAACTCTTCTATTGCTTTGTGGAGCCAAATTGAAATTTTGATGAACTAGTCTCTCTTGGAGATTGAGAAGAGCATGCCCTCGCCATGATCTCATCAACATAAGGCACTTGGGTAATCTCTTTTATAAAAATTTTTAATTATGTCACTCCATTTGACTCCCGTCTACAAAATCTATTTTATATCATTTCCTTGTCATACTAGAACTCATGGCCATATAGTAACATCGATCTCACTAAAGTAATATATAGTCTGATATATTTCTCTAAAAAACAATCCGTCTGCGTTATAAATAATACGCAATATTTAAATTATTATTGAAAAAACTTATGATTTTTAGAACAAATACCTCCTTATCAAAACAAGACAACTACTTTCCTTTTTGACAGGTAAGGATTTACACTTACTATGAATCATTGTATTGATTTGAAGACAAAATCTGAAGAACAAATCAATATTATATTGCTTATATAACTTACGAATTTCAAGTCAATTATAGAGAGTTTCACAGACTTCTAAACAGATATGAGACTTGTCTTTTTCATTAAGCTTTGAAGAAAAACTTGTTTATTTAATGTGGGAGCATTACAATCTACAGAATATTTCCCAAAAAGGAAATTTTGAGCATCATAAAAAACATGGGGAGTTTGATTTCCCCAAAATTTCAACGAAAGGCATCTCTCTCTCTCTCTCTCTCTCTCTCTCTCTCTCTCTCTCCTCTCTCTCTCTCTCATCTCTCTCTCTCTCTCTCTCTCAACAGAGGCACAAACACTTTCCAATTCAAAATACATTTTAAATGCAGTTAGCATTAAAACAATAGT
>NC_090756.1:58309535-58314535 GCF_036898095.1 Palaemon carinicauda
CCAGTCTAAATTTATTATCGCAGCTTGTTTATCATTATCATTTGCATAAATCATAATATCTCTCATGATGGAATTCAAGTTGATAAATTGACCTATCATCAACACAACTAAACTGCTCGCGGGAAATAATTAAATGTAACACATTCTTTAACCTATTAGTTATTATTTTCGCTATTATTTCAAAATCCACGTTTAGCATTGTTATTGGCCTCCAGTTTGTAATAAAACCTAAGTCTCCTTCCTTCGGTATAAGCGTTATTATTCCTTTATTCATTTTAGAGATGGTCTTATATTTAAAAATAAACTTTACTAAGCTCATAAAATCATTTTTTATTTCTTTCCAAAACTTTTTGTAAAACTCAACAGTGAGACCATCTATTCCCGGGCTTTTGCCGTTCTTCATCCCTCTCAATGCTTTCAGTACTTCAGACTCTGTCACTTCTGAGGTTAAAATATCATTCTCATTCCCATCAATAACTTTATCTACTAGATTAAAAAAAAGGTCTTGATAAGACTTATGACATTTCTCTTTTTTGAAAAGTTTTTCAAAATATTCCCTTATATTTAACGCAATAGCTTTGGGATTTAGTATTTCGGTACCATCGTCCCTCTTTATCTTATTTACATACGATTTAGAGTTTTTCTCCCTCCCTAATAGGTACGCTGAAACTTGTTCACCCTTTAACTTATCATCCACCTTTGCTCTAATTTTGACTCCTTCACAGATCTCGTCTTGAATACTATTTATTCTTAATTTCAAAGAGTTCACTAACGAAAACTTGTCCTTATTCAATACCCCTTTTCCTATTTCATCTTTCAACTGGTAGTTCAGTAAATTCAATAGCCCATATTTTGCTTGGTTAATCTGCTTTGAACACGTAATAAAGAAAGATTTCAGTTGAGCTTTCGCATATTCCCACCAACACAAAATATTTCCAACTCTATCTTTGCTCCTCTTGATATTATTCCAATTCATAAGAAAATTGTCTCTTACAATATCTGTATCTAGAATATTACTATTAAGTTTCCAGTACCCTTTACCTGGCAACGCTACATTTTCTAATTTCAAAGCTAATACTATAATACAATGATCAGTCCAGCTGACAGGAATATTTTGAATATTTGCCACATGGTTATGTAAATCTTTTAGATAAAACCTATCCAGCCTTGAACCATAATTCTCCCTAACATAAGTATACTCCACCTGGTGATGACATGAATTCCAAACATCTATGAGTTTCAAGTTGCTTTTCAAGTTTACTAATGACTTTGATAGAAGTTCACTATCGGAATTAGAACAATCTCTCATACAGGTAATAGAATTCCAATCTCCCCCCATAATGATATTACTTATATTGTTCCTTAAGAAATATAAAATATCTGTATTAAACAATTTCTCCCTTTCTTTCCTCTTACTATTCCCAGCTGGAGCATAAACATTTAATAATTGAACAGTAACGTTTGAATAGCGACAATTAACACTCATTACATAGCCATCAGTATCGTTTTCAAATTTCAAAATTTCCACATTAGATGTTTTATTTAAAAAGATTGCTATTCCACCCTTAAGAATTTGTGTATAATTAATCAACACTTTGCAGTATTTTTCAACATATTCCAATTTCCCTTCCCCTTTTATATTGTGCTCTTGGACGAAAATTACATCTAGATTATAAAGAAACATAAAGTTTATTATTTTAATTTGCTTATTCAAAGTATTAAGTCCATTTACGTTAACTGTAGCTACATTTAATGTGGATGAAATGAATTTTTTATATTATGTAAAATACATTTACAATACAAGATTAAATTGCTTTAAGCTTCTTTGTACACTTTCCTGTTTCATCGTCTGATGATAAATTCTGGTTTGTCCTTTCCATGTTTTGGCACTGGTCTTTCTTCAACGTTATCTTGAGTTTATTGCCAGAGTCTGTTTTCGTATGCCATGTTTCCATTTCCAAATCAGTACTGTAAAGTTTTCTTTGGGCCGTAAGCAACTCATATGTTTCCTCACAATCCATTTTTCCCTCCTGATTACCTTTTATTATACTCGCTGCTTCATTTCCTGTTGATAACTCGTTTTCTTTAACATTTTTATGAATCTCAACCTTTGTTTTTGATCTACGCAATTCACTTACACCTATTGGTTGGGAAACCCTAATTCCTTCATCGTCATCATCCTGCTCGTAATCAAGGTTGTCCACAAAAAGATCCCTTTCATCTCCATAATTTAGCCCACTGCCGATTACCCCTTTCTCCAGTTTTCCATAAACATTTTCTTCCCTTATGCAGTCCACAGGTTCTCCCAATAAAATTTCCTCGTCCGGTTCTTTCCCTATCTCACTTCCAGCAGTCCTTTTTGATGTGCCTTTCCAAGTTTTATCGAGTCACCTTCATCCTTTTCTTTCTCAAAATCATTTTTTGAGATATCCTTAACAATTTCTTCTATTGTGCAATCTAAATCCTGTTCTTCTATTGAATTGGGTCCTTTATCCTTATCCGTACCTTCGGTCACTATATCAGTATTTTGATAACTTTGGTTATCTCCTCTTTCTTCAACTGTTGCCTCTTCTACATTGCCTTTGTGCAACTCATTTGCTTTTACGCTGGTCTCATCCTTTCCTTCCGTAGGTAGGTGAGGGAACTCTACTTCTTTAAACTTATATCTCACATCTTCGTAACTGCAGTCTTTAGCTAAGTGACCTATTTCACCACACCGAAAGCATGTCCGTGGCTGCCCATTATATAAGATGGTCAAGGGTAAATCCTGAAACCGTAATTGATGATGGGACATTCTCTTTTAGTCTCATGCGGGCTGTCCTGACTCCAGTCAATAGCCCTTTGAATGGTCCGTCAGCATACCTGTTTACCCTGATTCCTTCCACTTTTCCATATTTTGATAAAACCTCGATCAGCTTTTCATCTGAGAATCCGAAAGGAGCATTCCTTATTGAAACATACGTAATGGAGGAGCTAAGATTCACTATCTTTACATTTCCTAACTGGTCTGAACACACCTCTTTGCCTTCATAATTTTTCCATGAGATCATTAAAACACGTTTGGTACTACTTTAACAATTACTCTGTTTTTATTTATAAATTGAACTCCTATAATTGAGTTATGAACCAATTTCATGTTATCAAACAACATTTTGCTAACAATATCCATAGTAGGGTGTGCAGTAAACTGCAGCCCAAAGGAGTCCTTTCTCCTAAACGGTGTTGAGTATGACCCCATACTGTTACACTGAAAAATAGTCACTAAAAGAGTCAATAGATGGCAGCACCGTCGCCACCGTCTAGCGCAGACTCCCCCACCTAGACCAGGCTAGGGGGGGGGGGGGACACAACTCGAAATAGAGAAAATCACAAAGTTTCCAAGGTTTTATAACTGCACTGTCACGTAACCCACATTCACTATGCCTATTTCAGCACTAACGGCACATATTCACCGAAAACCTCACAACATATTTTCGGCGAAACTGCAGCTATGACACCAGAAATAAGCAAAATTGAACAGAAGCCGCAACAGATTGTTGTTTACCTACAGGCTTCTTCTTCTTCCTCAAATTTCATCGAATTCGGCGAAATTGGATTCCTCTGATAAGGAGCCTTCACTGGAAAAGAAACTCGGAGGGAATAACGTGATTCCAGGGGTGATTGGGGTCAGTTAACATCAGGTGCTGGTTTCCAGAATGTTCCAGCATCAAGTGAGATTTTTTGTTTGGTTATCGGGGGGTTACAAAAATGCTTCTCTCTCTCTCTCTCTCTCTCTCTCTCTCTCTCTCTCTCTCTCTCTCTCTCTCTCTCTCTCTCTCCTGTGAAAATATACTTCTCTCCCGCATGTAAAAATATATCTTGAACAAGATTTACCCCCCCTCTATACTCTCTCTCTCTCTCTCTCTCTCTCTCTCTACTCTCTCTCTCTCTCTCCTCTCTCTCTACTCTCTCTCTCTCTCTCTCCTGTGAAAAATATACTTCTCTCTCGCGTGTAAAAGAATAATCTTGAATAATATTTACCCCCCCCTCTCTCTTCTCCTCTCTCTCTCTCTCCTCCTCTCTCTCTCTCTCTCTCTCTCTCTTTCTGTGAAAATACATCCCTCACTCTCTTGTAAAAATAAATCTTGTATAGATATACGTCTCTCTCTCTCTCTCTCCTTCTCTCTCATCTACTCTCATCTCTCTCATCCTCTCTCTCTCTCTCTCTCCTCTCTCTCTCTCTTTTATAAAAATATATCTTGTATAGATACACATTTCTCTCTCTCTCTCTCTCTCTCTCTCTCTCTCTCTCTTCCTCTCTCTCTCTCTCTCTCTCTCTCTCTCTTAAAAAATCCAGAGAGTACAAAACAGAGCCGCTAGATTAATAAAAGGACTACACGATAGGGAAAGAGTTACCCCTGCACTAATTAAATTACACTGGCTACCGATGAAAGCGAGAATTGAATACAAGCTACTCTTACTAACGTTTAAGATACTGAACCAAAATTAACCAAAAATATCTAAAAGAATGCCTGAACAAAACTAGAACTAGAAACAAATGTTAGCACAAGACACATGAGTGACAAACATAGGCTATCTGAACCAAGAACAAATAGTAAATTTGGTGAAAGGGCTTTTAGCTACTGTGCGCCTAGACATTATAAGTAAACTGCCAACTGAAATGAAGGACCTAAAGGGAGCAATTGAATTTAAGAAGAAACTAAAGATATTACTTTTCACAAGATCATATGATTTGGAAGATGCTACAATCAAAGAATTGTATAAGTTATAATGAAAATGTTTCGTTAGATGATTAATATAGACCTGCCCGAGAAGTAGTTCACTCTACTTCAGTTGAGGGTTGGTTTAAACCCAAACAAGTAAACAAGTAGGATATACATTTCTCTCTCTCTCTCTCTCTCTCTCTCTATCTCTCTCTCTCTCTCTCTCTCTCTCTCTCTCCATGAGTTCATGAATAAGTTAAACAGGATCATAAAACTCTCTAAATGCTTAAAATAAAT
>NC_090756.1:58329535-58337035 GCF_036898095.1 Palaemon carinicauda
TCCAACATTTCTATGTACATCAGAGAACGGCAGGAGAAGGAGGGGAAGAAAGCGGCTCTTCTTGCTGATGAATATCACCTCATCCATAAAGTCAAGAAACAGAACTCTACAGATCAAGCAAGTATAAATATTTATTGTCCCTTCTGTAAACAGAAGGGACATGACATAAAAGACTGTCCTAACCCGCGATGTCAATTTTCTAAGGTTATGCAGCCTTCTCAGCAAACAGCAGGGAACAGACCAGAGAATATTCAGAGCAAAAGCCAAAGAAGGATTGTTCTCCATTGTTTTTAAGTCAGAAATGCCTTCTCTGATTTCCTTTGCTCTGGTACTGTCAATGATTACCCTGTAAAGTTGTGAAGGGACACAGGATCGTCACAAACTATAGTAAGTGGTAAATTGACACCTATGACTCAGCCTACTAATAAGTATGTTACCATCACTGATTTATCTAGTAAATTAGTGTTACCTCTGGTTAATATGTCTATAGATTGCCCTTACTTTACTGGAAGAACCGAAGTAGCCTTACTGGATAGAGATCTGCCTTGTGAGAAAGCTGATATTCTGCTACGAAATGATTTAGCTGAAGGAACTGTCTTACCTAATCTCATTATATCTCAACCAGGGTGTTATAGAAAATGAGCAGAACCAACAGGAAGTTCTACCTTGCTAAGCCACCACTCGTTCTGCTGCTACTGAAGCTGCAATTGGAACTCCCACTGATGACGACACCTCAAACTCCTCACCGAGCATACCAGACTTGCTTGGTCGTCATCATGATGATTTCGTCAATCTTCAGAGATCAGATGATAGTCTTAAGGATTGGTTCAATAAGGTTGAAAATCCCTCGGATAATAGCCTTAAGTTACCCTTATTTAAGCTAGAGAATAATATCCTCATGCGTCATTACAGTTCTCCTACACTAACTGACAAAGACTCGTGGCACGACTGTCATCAAACGGTTGTACCTGGCAGCCTCCGATCTTCAATCATGAAATTAGCCCACTCTGCTGAGAGTCATCTAGGCATCACGGAGACATACAGGCGCCTCCTAGAAGATTTCTACTGCCCAGATTGAAGATGGACGTAAAGAGTTTTTTAGAGAGGTGTCATGTGTGCCAAGTTACCGGAAGACATAATGAAAAGATACCACCAGCCCCTCTAGTGCCCATTGTGGTCCTTAGTACACCTTTTGATAAAATAATTATAGATTGTGTTAGACCTTTGCCAAAAACTAGCCGGCCTAATAAATATATGCTAAATGTTCTTTGCCCCACTACTAGGTTCCCTCTAGCATTTCCACTTAAAAATATCTCTGCTTGAACCATTATCCAACAGCTGATTAAAGTTTTTACATTGTTTGGTTTTCCCAGGGAACTTCAATGTGATAGAGTTACCAATTATACCAGTATATTATTCCAGAGTACTCTTCATCAGTTTAATATCTTTAATGTTCTCTCTTCAGCCTATCATCCTCAGTTCAATGGGGCCTTAGAGAGAGTTCATCAGACTCTTAAGAATTTGCTACGACGTTACGGAATGGAAACTGAGAAGGAATGGGATGAAGACCTAGACTTCTGTATATACTTCGAAGCGTACCAAATGAGTCTACAGGAGTTTCTCCATTTGAGATGTTGTTTGGACGAAGACTTAGGTCCAACCTTAGTATAATAAAAGAACAGATACTAAAAGGCTCTAGGAAAGAAAATCAGGTAAACCTTCACCAATACTTTAAGTCCTTGGAGGAGAAGTTGTTGCATATCCATGCCTTCGCTCGAAAGAACTTGCAGCATGCTCAAGAGCTTATGAAGGATAGATATGACAAGATGGCAAAGATAAGAGAGTTAAAGTGTCGTGATAAGGTGCTGGTATATTGCTGCGTACCTAGCTCTCCCTTAAGAGAGAAATTCATGAGACCTAATGAGATTATCAAGTGGACCACAAAAACAAATTTTATTGCAACTCCTGACAGACGTAAGTCTACTCAGTTTGTACATGTGAACTTGATAAAACCCTATCGAGAATCTTCCAGAGGTATAGTTAATCATGTATTTCATGCCTTTAAATCTGCTAAGCAGAGTTTGTCACTAACGCCTCTTAATCACAGGCCACAGTATGAGATGCAGAATGAGGTGCGGACTCCTACTCAAGTTGGTACAGAGGTGAGCCATGAGGATGACGAGGCTGATTTCAGTGTGAAGTGTAATTTGTCTTGGAAGGACATGAACAATTCAGAAATTCTTAAGTCCCTTCGACAGTTCTTAGACTGTTCACCCAATTAAAAGAAAGACGTGAGTGTACTCATTAGCAAGTATGCATCATTTTGTTCAGATAGTTCTGGAAGTTGCACCAAAGTAAAACATGATGTAGTACTAGAACCTAATACAAACCCCATCAGACAATCTTTTCAATCTTTTTACAGGATGTCTCATCGCCATCTGCCTATCTTGAAACAGGAGGCGGAATACTTGCTGGAACATAACCTCGCCAAGCCCAGTATATCCCAATGGGCTTCTCCATGCATTCTGGTAAGGAAAGCCAACAATACCTACCGCTTGTGTACTGATTATAGAAAACTTAATTCAAAGACTGTAAAAGACTCTTACCCGTTGCCCAGAATAACTGATATAATAGATTCTGTCAGTAATGCCATATATTTTACTCAAATAGACGTGCTGAAAGGCTACTACCAGATTAAGCTAACCGAAAGGGCAAAAGAATCTTCAGCATTCATCACCCCTCTTGGTTTATTTGAATATAATGTATTGCCATTTGGCCCAACCAGTGCCCCAGCTACATTTCAGAGGACTATGCAAGACATCATCAGGAGTCTCCTCCATGTATATGTGTACCTGGACGACATTGTCGTAGCAACTGCTACCTGGGAAGAACACCTGTGAATACTAATTTCCCTCTTCGAAAGATTAAGAGAGGCAAAATTGACCATCAATCTTGCAAAGAGCTCATTTGGTAAAGGTCAGGTAACTTAACTTGGCCACATCATAGGCAGTGGCACTATTGTCCCTAAGAATGTGAACATTGGTGCCATCCGGGAATATCCAGAACCAAGGAATAGGAAGGAGCTTAAGATATTCTTAGGCATGGTGTCATACTATTCCCGATTTTGCCCAAATTTTTTAACAGTCACTGCTCCACTTTTAGCTCTAACTTCAACCAAAGTACCTTTTTTAAGTGGACATATAATTGTGCCGGCTGAGAGAAGGTTATAACTCAAAGGCGGGATGCAATCAACTGAGTAGCTTTATTAAAGAACACTCTCCTTTATATACAAAACCTCAAGGCAACAGGAATTTTCATGTTCGAGGAACAGACACTGTTAGAGAGGAAAACGCAGATATGTTTATTCTGGTTCTTTTTAGTGCGAGGGAAGAGCGCAGATACAAGTGTAATATATACAAAATAATCTATGTACAATCGTGTGAAACACTGTTGTTACATGGCTCCCCCCCTAAAAATGACATACTGTACATGTTAAATGGGGCACGCTGATCTAGAGAGGCGAACTGTAGGCGAGTCATCTGGCAGTAGATAAGCAGGTTTTAGACGATCAATGGAGACCCAGTCTTCTTGGCCACGAATGTTTATTAGGATTGCTTCCGGACTGCATCGGATCACAAGGAAAGGGCCCGTGTAAGGGGGGTGTTAGCAGTGGCTTCGTAGTGTCGTTGCGCAGGAAGACGTACGTTACAGAGTGCAAGTCTGTTGGTATGTGATGCTTGTAAGTCTGGCGGCATGGAGTAAATTTTCCACGACGTGACGTATGCACTGGAGATCATCAGAGGAGGGTGTAGAAGGAAAAAATTCGGCAGGGACGACCAACGGGTCGCTATACACCATTTCAGCTGCCGAGACGTCGAGGGCGCTTTTAGGAGTGGTCCTTAGTCCCAGGAGGACTCAGGGAAACTGAGTAAACCAGTTGCAATCCTTGCAGTGGGACATCAAAGCTGCTTTGAGGGTGCAATGAAAACGTTAAACCATTCTATTGGCAGCGGGGTTGTAGGCCGTTGTCTGATATAGGGTGATGCCCAAGATATTTGCTAATGATGTCCACAATTGAGAGGTGAAAGTGGTTCCCCTGTCAGAAGTAATATGCTCAGGGATACCAAATCTTACAATCCATCCAGAGACTAGGGCAGATGTACATGAGGCGGACGTTGCAGTTTCCATGGGAATGGCTTCAGGCCAACGGGTGGAGCGGTCAATGACGGTAAACAGGTAACGATGTCCTTGTGATTTGGGTAGGGGGCTTACAACGTCGACGTGAATGTGTGCGAAACGAAGCTGAGGTTGAGGAAAGGTGCCCACTCCTGAATCCGTGTGTCAATGTACTTTGGAAGTTTGGCAAGAAGTAGAGGCGCGGACCCAATCCTTAGCATCCTTAGAAAGGCCATGCCAAATGAACTTTTCCTTCAGCAACTGTGCAGTAGAACGGCACGAGGGATGTGAAAGGCCATGAATGAATTCAAACACCTGTCGGCGCATGGGAGTAGGAATCCTAGGTCGTGGTCTGCCAGTACTGATGTCACAGAGGAGGGTGGTGTTGGAGTCTTCAAGTGGGAAGTCTTCCCAACGGAGGGACGTGCAGGATGTCCTACATGCTTGATATTCTGGATCCTGTCGTTGGGCTTCAGCCAGGGCGTTGTAATTCAATCCCAGTTGAACAGCAGCCAACGTGTTTCTTGACAGGGCATCGGCAACGGGTTTCATTTTCCCAGGGACGTATTGAAGGGTGAAATTGTATTCAGCCACGGCGGAGAGATGTCGGAGTTGTCGGGCGGACCAGGCATCAGACTGTCGAGTTAAGGCGTGCAACAGAGGCATGTGGTCTGTGCGAATGACGAAGGGCGTACCTTCTCAGAAATGACGAAAGTGACGGACAGCCAAGTGCACCGCCAGCAATTCTCTATCGAAGGTAGAATAACTCGATTCTGCCTTGGACAGTTTTCTGCTGAAGAAGGCCAATGGGCGGGGCGGGCCGTTGACCACCTGCTCGAGAACTGCACCAATAGCGATGTCGCTGGCATCGGTGGAGAAAAGGAGAGGGGCATGTTGGATAGGAAAAGTGAGAGCCGCAGCAGTTGATAGGGCCTTCTTTGCATTACAGAAGGCTGCTTCTTGAAGGGGATCCCACTTCAGGTCCTTTGGCTTCCCTTGAGGGAGGCGTAGAGGGGAGAAAGTGTGGCGGCAATGGCTGGCAGAAAACGGTGATAATAGTTGATCATGCCCAAGAACTCCTGCAGAGCTTCGACGGTCGAGGGCACGGGGAAGTTCTGAATGGCTGCTACCTTCCTAGGGAGGGGATGGACTCCTTCAGGAGTGATGCGGTGCCCTAAGAACAACACTTCATTGGTGCCAAAGGTACACTTGTCGTACCGCACTACAAGGCCGTTTTGTTGCAGGCAGTCGAGCACGATGCGCAGGTGACGGAGGTGTTCCTCTTTTGAGGAGGAGAACACATGTATGTCGTCCACATAACATACACAGAAAGGGAAGTCCCCTAAGATGCCATCCATGAGACGTTGAAACGTGGTCCCAGCATTACGAAGACCAAACCAGGAGAGATTGAAGGTGTATGTACCAAACGGAGTGGTGATGGCAGTCTTGGGGATGTCTTCTGTGTTCATAGGCACCTGATAATACCCCTTCAGGAGGTCGAGCGTAGAGAAAACCTTCGCTTTGTGCAGGTAGGAGTTCATGTCGGCAATGTTTGGGAGGGGTTAGTGATCCGGTTCTCTTTGCATGTTCAGGCGCCTGTAATCTCCGCACGGACAGAAGGAGCTGTCTTTCGTCAGAACGATGTGTAAGGGTGACGACCATGGGCTGGAGGCCTTTTGGCAAAGGCCCATTTCCTTCATTACGATGAAAGTTTGTTTGGCAGCTGCCAATCGTTCCGGTGCCAGACGTCTGAATTTTGCGAAGACTGGGGGTCCGGTTGTCTTGATATGGTGATAAATACCATGCTTGGCAGGAATCGTGGGCATTTGTCGAAGTTCTGGACGGAAAACTTCCGGGTACGACGTGAGGAGGTGGGCGTAGTCATCCGTGGGTGTGCTGATGTGGAGAGCGGGGTTATAGGGGGCGGGTTGAAAAGGTGTCGACAAGTACGAGTCTGCGTTGACCAATCGTCGGTGGGCAACATCGACCAGAAAGTGGAAATGAGAGAGGAAATCCGCACCGAGGATTGGCATTGTGACGTCAGCAACGAGAAACTTCCAATTGAATTTACCGTTTCCGAACGATAATGTGAGGTTCTCGTAACTGTAAGAGGGTATCGCAGATCCGTTGGCAAAAGAGAAGGACAAGTACCCGTGTCTACCAAAAATCGCACGCCCGTTCCTGCATCATGTAAAAAGAAAAGATTAGAAACACAGGAGGCCACCGCCTCGAGCAATGGCCTACTTACACCTTTTTTGGCCACTGACAATCCTTGGCACATTTTTTCGTGGTTGCCCCGAATCTGAAGTGGTATTAGCATAACTGCGATGGATGGGAGGTAGTAAGTGGCTGTAGAAGTCGTTTGTTGGGGCGCGAGTGATTGGTGGGTGGTGGGTGGCTTTGTCGCCGCTTCAGCACATCACGGGGTAGGCATGTATGTCCTACGGCATTCATGTCAGCTTCGGTTGACGTTAAATAAGCATCCTCTTCGTCAGGGATGGAGGCATTGATGGAGGTCTTGAAGTGGCCCTCCATAAGGGCGTTGGCTTTGGTCATCAAGTCCTTTATGGGTAAACTATCGCCATCGGATATGGCAGCGCGTATAGGTCCCGGTAAAAGGCGTATCCAAAGGGCACAAAGTAGGTTCACCTCACGAGGAGAGCCGTCTGCGGCAGGTTGAAGGCGAGCGATACTGGTCATTTCACCGAGGGCAAGGAAAGCCCTTTGGTCCCCCAACGGTTGTTGAGAGAGCTGAAAATGCTTTGCTATACGGGCGGCTGGCGATGACGAGTACTGCTGCAGAAGGTATGTTTTGAGGGCGTGATACACTATTGGGGTGTCTCCTTGTTCACAAAGCCTGTCGGATATTTCTGGGAAGGTGTCCTCGGGTATCGCCGCGAGAACATAATCTGCTTTGGTGGTTGAGCGGGTCACGGAGTTGATGCGAAACTGGACTTCTGCATGCTGAAATAACGCAATCGCCTCTCCGCTGGCGAATGACGAAAGTTTCAATGGGGGAGCCGCAGCGCCAACTTCTGTAGAGTCCGCCATAGTACCAACGATGGAGGGGCGAAGGGGGTGGGGGTGGAAGGTGGTGGGAGCGAGTCGACATCCGGGGTCACCAATGTGACGGCCGAGAGAAGGTTATAACTCAAAGGCGGGATGCAATCAACTGAGTAGCTTTATTAAAGAACACTCTCCTTTATATACAAAACCTCAAGGCAAAAGGAATTTTCATGTTCGAGAAACAGACAATGTTAGAGAGGAAAAACGCAGACATGTTTATTCTGGTTCTTTCTAGTATGAGGGAAGAGCGCAGATTCA
>NC_090756.1:58342035-58349535 GCF_036898095.1 Palaemon carinicauda
CCAGGGCTAAAGAACAATTTGCTGGCGATTGGTTAAAGTCTAAGGAGGTGACGGACTTTCAGAAATTAAAAGAATTGTTTTTGGTTGAGGAGTTTAAAAGGTCCGTGCCTAATGAGGTGAAGGTACACCTCGAAGAGTTAAAATTAGAAACTTTGCAGGAGGTGGCTATTGCGAGTGATGAGTATCTCCTCTCTCATAGAAATGTGATGGGGGAGGTACCCAGAAATGCGAAGTCTGGTTGGGTGAGAGTTGACGGGAATAGTTACCAGAACACGAGTAACAGGCCTAATGATAATTATGGTTCTCGTACTACTCCTGTTAACAGTTATAACAAGCAGACCACAAACAACCCAGGGAAGTTGAGAAATTTGACTTGTTTCTTCTGTCATAAGAAGGGACACGTCAAGAGCATGTGTTTTGCTTTCAAAAAGTCGCAAGGGACCGAAAGACGTCCGGTAATGGCTATTCATAGGAATGAGAACGAGTCAGTGGCTGAGAATTCTAATAATCAATGACTAGGCAATAAGTCACTGGCTCCTTTTCAGGAATTTTTGTCTAACGGTTTTGTTCGCTCTGGGAATTCGACTGAGCAAAAAAAAGTTAAAATTTTGCGTGACACTGGGGCTGCTCAGTCTTTAATTCTCAGAGAATCTTTACCGATTGATTTAAGAATGTACAAATAAGGAATATGTATAGTTAGGTGGTTTTCCAGATACGGTCAGGTCTTACCCGGTTGAGAGTGTTTATCTATCATGCCCGTCTTTTTCAGGTTATTTGAAACTGGCTATTATTGATAAATTTCCTATTAAAGATGTGGATTTGGTGTTAGGGAATGATGTTGCCCTAATAAATAAAACTTTCCCAATTGTGTTAAATTCCAATAATGAGATATCTGCAGTCACTCGATCGAAGGCTAGTAGTGTTGAGTCGGTAGTTGATGTTGATTTGAGTAGTTTAGATCGTAGTGATAGCTTTGTTGTAGATAGTGGTGTGTTGGATAATAAAATTAATTGGACTACTAAGGAACTTATTACAGCTCAAAAAGCAGATTTTAAAGACCTGCCTATTGAGTCTGGCGAAATTACAGATTTGACTGTCCCTCGATTTAAGATAATTAATAATATTTTATACAGAGTAAGTAGACCTTTTGATGCCATTAACACAGGTTGTGAAATTGTTAAGCAGATTATGGTTCCTTTTATTTATCGAAAGGAGTTAATGACATTGGCTCATGAAAATGGTTTGGCTGGTCCTTTTGGTATTTTGAAAACCACTCGTAAATTGTGTGAAAGTTATTTTTGGCTTAAGATGAAAAATGATGTTAAAAAATTTGTAAATAGTTGTGATGCATGTCAAAAGGTAGGGAAGCCTAATCAACCAATTCTAAAGGCACCATTACATCCTATTCCTGTTGTTTCTGAACCGTTCAGGGAAGTAATTATTGACGTTGTTGGTCCTCTGCCGATATCTCGTAGTGGCAAACAGTATATTTTAACAATTATGGATAGGATGTCTCGATACCCTGAGGCAATACCACTGCGAAATGTAGAAACTGTTAAAATTGTTGAAGTGTTAATTGAATTTTTCACCAGGTTCGGTATGGCCGTAGTAATTCAGTCCGATTGTGGGTCTAATTTTATGAGTAAATTATTTAGGGAGAAGATGGCCGAGTTGAAAATTAAACATGTGACTTCTTCCCCGTACCACCCTGAAAGTCGAGGTGTTTTGGAACGATTTCATAAAACCATGAAATCTATGATAAAAAAATATTGTTTGGTTAATGGTTCTGAATGGGATAAGGAACTACCTTATTTATTATTTGCATTTCGGTCAGTCCCGAGTCAATCTTTAGGATTTTCACCTTCCAGCCTTATTTTGGGTCATTGTGTGCGTGGTCCATTGGATGTGATTCGTGAATCTTGGGAGGGGGACGCCCCTGATATAGATTTATTATATTGTTAGTAATTTGGGTGAAAAATTAACAAAGGCTTGGAAGTTTGCTGGTGAAAATTTATTGTGTAGCCAAAAGAAAATGAAATACTTTTTTGACAGAAATACTAAGGAGCGTAATTTTGTAGTAGGTGATAATGTGTTGGTATTGCTTCCCATTCCAGGAAACCCTTTAAAAGCTGCATTTTCAGGACAGTGAAAAATTTTAAAGAAATTAAGCGATGTTAATTATTTAGTTGAAACTCCTGAAAGGAGGAGACCCTACCAGCTGTGTCACATAAATATGTTAAAAGCTTATAAAGGTCGTGAGAAAGTTATTCCCGTGACATTAATTGGTAATACTACAAAGTGTAATGGTATTAATTCTTTTTCTTTTCCAGATGTGAGTAATTTTGATGATGATTGTTTTCATGGTGCCGAATGGCCTAATGATAATGAACATTCTTTAGAAAATTTTTCAGAAATGGTTTCACATTTAAATTTAGCAGAACAAGGATCTTTGAAAAAGTTAGTTTTTAGTTATAAGGATTTATTTTCGGATGTTCCCGGACAGACCACTGTCCTGGAACATAATGTAGATACGGGTAACGCAACTCCGGTAAAACAATCCCTTTACAGGTTAAATCCATTTAAAAATGATGTTGTGGATAAAGAGGTTGATTATATGTTACGACACGGGCTGATTGAACCCAGCAACAGTCCGTGGTCTTCAGCTGTTGTTTTGGTAAAGAAGCAGGATGGTCAATTCAGGCTTTGTTTTGATTATCGCAAAGTCAACGAGGTCACAAATCCCAATAGTTATCCTTTACCCAGGATAGAGGACTGTATTGACAGGATAGGGAATTCGAAGTATATAACTAAATTTGATTTGTTAAAGGGGTATTGGCAAGTTCCGCTGTCCAAACGGGCACGGGATTTGTCAGCATTTGTAATGCAGCGAGGACTCTATCAATGTAAAGTAATTCCTTTTGGCATGAAGAATGCTGCTGCAACCTTTCAAAGGTTGATGAATACTTTGGTTCAAGGTTTAGAGGGGTGTGTTGTTTATATCGATGATATTGTAATTTATAGTGATGACTGGGACACCCATCTTAAACGTATTAAGGCCTTATTTCAGGTACTTAGGAAAGCTGGTTTGGTTATAAACCTCAAAAAGAGTGAGTTTGCTAAAGCAAAGGTTGTGTATTTGGGTCACGAAGTAGGATTTTGGAAAGTGGCTCCAAAACAGGCAAACGTAGACTCTATTAGGCATATTGAAATACCAAAATGTCGCAGGGATGTCAGAAAATTTCTTGGTTTAGTAGGGTATTATTGCAGATTTGTTAAGAATTTTTCTGATATCGCCGAGCCCCTGACTAATTTATTACGTAAGAATGTGACTTTTGTATGGACTAATGATGCCCAAAATGCCTTTGAAAAATTAAAGCAGGTCATAATGAATTTCCCTATATTGAAAGCCCCTGATTTTGACGTCCCTTTTTCACTTGCTACTGATGCGAGTGATGTTGGGGTTGGAGCAGTTTTGTTGCAGGAAGATGCTCATGGAGTATCTCATCCTGTTGCCTATTTTTCCAAAAAGTTATCCCCAACACAACGGAAATATTCGACCGTAGAGAAAGAGACTTTGGGATTAATTTTAGCTGTAAACCATTTTCAGGTGTATTTATCCTCTACAGGGACTCCGATTAAAATATTAACGGATCATAATCCGTTGGTTTTCTTGAACAGGTTTAAGAATAAAAATCAACGGTTGATGCGTTGGAGCCTCTTGCTTCAGGAATGGAATTTTAGCTTTGCACACATTCCAGGCAAAAGTAATGTTGTCGCTGATGCACTGTCACGCATCAGTGACTGATTTGGGATTAAGTAATTAAGATTAAGATGTTAAATGTCTTAATTTGCAGGTTTTTCTTCGGTGTCGTCTTTGATTATGAGTGGTTAATGGTACTTTTGATTTCTGTTTACTCTAGTGTGTATTGTTGGTGGAGGTTAATTTTAAGGTGTTACCATTGTCTTGTGTATGTCCATTAATGATGTATGAATTTAAGGCCCAAACCCATTTAGTATGTGGACGCGCTCTGGAGTGAAAAGAGGCAGTTTTGGAAAGTGTTGTGAAGGGTCACAATATTGAGTGTTGCAAATCATATGAGGTCTTGTCCCTGTTTTTTTTTTTTTATCTTTACATAGCTTAGATGGGTCAAGGGCTCACGGGTCTGTAGCACACCACAGCCATTTTTTAGGCGCTACAGGCTGGTGTATGAGTGGTACCCTAGACTGAGTTAAGGTTAATCTATTAAGGTTTTTGTGCTTATTTTTGTTTAACTAATATTTGTGTTTTTGGAATAATTTAACCAAGTCACGGGCTCACGAGTCTGTAGAACAGCATGGCCGTTTTTTAGGCGCTACAGGCTGGTGTATGAGTGGTGACCTTGGTTGAGGTAATAACCACATCGTGGTCGATTTATATTTTTGTTGTCGGTTGTGTAGGTTTAATCTAATAATAGGTTAGTCTTGTAAATATTTCTGCTCTGCTAACCTGTGCCGACCGCTCCACCTGAGAATTCATGGGGATATTACTATATTTGCTTCGTATGTTGATCCTGATGTTATTTTTGGTGTAGTCAATAAGTTATTTTCTTGTATTAGCTTTAAGTCTTAGTATTAAGGTTAAGATTTGATAGCTATTTTGCCACTATCTCTAGTCTATATGGTAATGTGATATAGTAATTTCAATCACTTTTTGAGTTTTTGACAGTTGACTTTAATTTTGCTTATTGTCCCTGTTTTATTTCATGTAGATTGAATTAATATGTTTGCTTTTGAAGTTAGCATTTTTATGTATTTTTTTTAAATTTTGAGTTGAGTTCAATACTTTGCAGAAAAATTTCCATGTGGAAAATTTTTTTGTGTTGGGTGAGGAGGTGTTAGTATGTGTTACATTTAACGTAAATTATTTTTGTTTTGATTAAGTCACTTTGGCAGTAATTATTTTTTTTTGGAACGTAATGACCCTGTTTCCTCCTCCCTGACTTTTCTGACTTGTTGTTTAGTTTTAATTACAATAAGCTTGTTTTATTTTCACGGGTGGTGTTGGAGGTGACTTGGGCGCTGAGCGTCCAGGAGGAGACAGTTGTTTCTGGACCTTTAAGAAGGAGAGTGCTTAACTGACTGAGCTAATAATCAAGATTCGCCTTTCTTCGCTTCTGTTGTTGTCTTCTGTTGGAAGCTTTATGGATTATTTAACCTCGCCCTTGGTTCAGTGATTTTGCCAAGGGGACCTCTCTGCCAACTGGTAAGGTGTGGTGTCTTTTTGGACCTCCGTGTCCGTTGATTGTCTCGCAACGTAAAAGTGAATGATTACCTGTCTGACGGCGGCGTCCATGGATTTTCTGGCGCTGTGTATATTAATCCCCTCGACCTGTGATTTGAAGGCTGTGCTTTCCACTTCCATTGTTTAAAGCTCACTTAAGGGAAGCAATTTATTATTGTTAATCATTTACTGTGTAAAATAAGTTAGGTTATTCTGACTTTTCGACATTCTATTACTTTCAGGGTCCTCTCTTTAAAGTGTAATTGTATAGTCTGTCTTAATTTGGTGTAAGAGTGTTGGTTATTCTATGTTTTCAATGTGTGTTTGGATTTGGTTTATTTAATGTATTTTGTAAGAGGCTCAGTGGTCATTTCCTTCTGAAAAGTTTGTAATAAATATATAAGTTTTATTTTCAGCTTTTTATATCCTCCTTGATTCCATCTCTGTACACTCTGTTGCGGCCATTCCACCTATTGTGGACTTTGTCGTTAGTGACTTTATTTTGTGTTTAAGAGACTTTTGTATGTTTGATGGGTTTGGCCCATAACAATATATATATATATATATATATATATATATATATATATATATATATATATATATATATATATATATATATATATATATATATATATATATATATATATATATATATATACATTTTGTGTGTATATATATATATATATATATATATATATATATATATATATATATATATATATATATATATATATATATATATATATATATATATATATATATAAATTTCTACCTCATACTTGGGATCGAACGCTGGCCCCTTCTAATGAAAGGCCAGGTCGAAACCGACCATGACACGAGAGGCCATAAAAGAAATCGGAACCTAACTGCTACCCAGCAAGTATGAGGTAGAAATTTATTTCTATTTGAACACGATGTTGTGTTGATATTTATCCATATTGACTCAGTAGGGGTAATTTAAATGAATTACTACCAATTGTGTTACGTGGTGGGCCGGGAAGTCGGGTGAAACTCGCAGGTAAGAGACTGATGTCTCGACAGGTAAATCCTGAACTTACTGGGTTGCAGTTAGGTTCCGATTTCTTTTATGGCCTCTCGTGGCATGGTCGGTTTCGACCTGGCCATTCATTAGATGGGGCCAGCGTTCGATCCCAAGTGTGAGGTAGAAATTTTTTTCTATTTGAACACGATGTTGTGTTGATATTCATCCATAATGAATCATTAGGGGTAATTTGAATGAATTACTACCAATTTTGTCACGTGGTGGGCCGGGAAGTCGGGTAAAACTCGCTGGTAAGAGACCGATGTCTCGCCAGGTAAATCCTGAACTTATTGGGTAGCAGTTAGGTTCCGATTTCTTTTATGGCCTCTCGTGGCATGGTCGGTTTCGACCTGGCCTCTCATTAGAAGGGGCCAGCGTTCGATCCCAAGTATGAGGTAGAAATTTATTTATTTGAACACGATGTTGTGTTGATATTTATCCATATATATATATATATGTATGTATGTATGTATGTATGTATGTATGTATATCTGGTCACGCATGTGTGTGAGTCTCTTCCTAAGTATTCCACCCCCCATTTCCATATCCCACCGCCATATTGACATCTTGCCATCTCGCAGGGCATAGAATTCAAGTGTAAAGTGAGATATACACTATCCCAGGAAAATAGAAGAGCCAACCAGAGAAATAAAATGTTTGTTAAAAAAAGCAACCTCCGTAAATGTTTTTTGTTATTGATCGTTTTGCCTCTGTTGGTTCGTGTGCCGTCTTCCAGTCCTCGTGGTTATTACATCTTTTTCGGGTTTGGTTTGTATTTTCCATTATAACGTTTTCAATACAGTTGGTCTGTGTATAGGTCTTGATTTCGATAACTTTGATTACTGTTGTAATACTAATTTTAATTATTATGTTAATGATAATTGTAATAATTTCAATAATAATAGTTCTTATAACTTCAATAAAAATGATAGTTTTAACGCTTTTTTATTATCATTAGAATATATTTTTTTTAGTTTAAATAATGATAAAAAATTTATTAATTTTCATAATTATCATAATAATAATTATAATAGTTTCAATAATAATAACTAGGATAAATATTACAATAATAGTTTTATTAATATTAACAGTGACTTAAAATTTTTTTTTAATAATAATAATTCTAATAATTTAATAAAAAATATAATTTTCATAATTTTGATAACTATCATCATAATAATATTAATAGTTTCAATAA
>NC_090756.1:58354535-58359535 GCF_036898095.1 Palaemon carinicauda
CTGCCGACCGGCACAGGCATTTGAACCAGAGTGCTGCCGCCCTATAGCTGTTAAGTAGTATACTTTAAAGCTAGTTGTGGTGTGTGCCGGCCTGCAAAGGCAGGCCGGCACACATCCCCCTTATACTGTACTAGTATTCTTCTGTATAGCATATACAGTAAGAAGAAAACTATAGTAAAGGTTTTGGTACAGCACTGTATCTTCTAACACTATTGTGTTTTCTTGCACAGCCCTTTACTGTTGCCCTCAGATAGGAAGCTGAGTTCTTCCCTGTCTATTATCCAGGATTTTAAAATCATTGCTTAGGTGTGAGCTCCACCTGTTTCCTATGGAAACCTTGCATTGGTTACTCTAGAAGAGATAAACCTTTTTGATTTTATTATCTGGAAGGCTGCAGCAATGGGTTGTGAGGGAAACACAAGTGTGTGTCTTTCCTTTATGAATTGTTATGCTATAATATGCATATCCAGTGATACATAGTTCACTTGATACTCATGGAAATTTCTTCTCTTTACAGGAGGACCCTCCGAAGTGCGGAAATGTTTTCTGCAATGTCCGCAGCAAGAACCTCTGCGGACATGAGTGTTGTAGGAGACACGCAGCATGCGCTGTCTCCAAGGATGATCTCCAGTATTGGGACCCTCAGGTATGTACTGTATGCACTAACCTGATTACTGATGCTTTTGATTCCCCTAGAACGGCGGAATCAAGGGATATAGCAAGGGAAAAGCTTCGTACTTGGGTAAGGGGCTTCAAGAAGAACACCTCTGGCCCTTATCTTCCAAGTGAGAAGATGAGGGCGTATCTTTTTCCCCAGGCATCAGCTGATGCAGTGATTCCCCAGCCTCAAGAAGAGATCCCTCAAGATCAAGTCCAGGTGGACGTGGAAGTCGCAGTTGCGATGCAAGACATCCAGTTGGATGACAGGATGTCTGACCTGGACGAACATTTGGAAGAAGACCTCCTGGCAGAAGGTCAGGATGAAGTTCAAACCCCGGATGTCGTAGAGGAAGTGGTCGACGAGGTGTCGGCTACTCCGGTTCAGATGCCGGAGCCTATCCCCTCAACATCGGCTGGTCTCCCAGTAGAACTGGGACAGGCCCTCTCTTCGATTGTTGGAATGATCGAACAAATGCAGAAGGAGAATCAGGAGAAGGCGGCTGCAATGGAACTGCGTATGCAGTCCCTGGCAGAATCACATGGGCCCCGGAAAAGGCTCAATGTGAAAGACCTTCCCATATGCTCAGATGTTAACCCATGGAGGTATGCTGAGCACATGCCGATGACGACTGGAAAGATCGTCATCTCGGATAAGCTGGGTTCAGTTCCCCTAGAGGAGGTAGAATTCTGGCCCAGCAAGGCATCATATCCGGACTGCTATGTCCGGCTGAGAAAAGAACCAGCTTCAAGGGAGGAGACAGAGCCGAAGGAGGTCATTATTATGGACCACGCTAAGGCTCAAGCCCTACTTTCATCCTCGATGAAAGAGAGGGGCTTCTCTAACTCGAAGGTAGCTGCATTGAGCAAGAAGCTCCCTTCTTTTGTGTCCTCTCCTGATAGAGCCTTCCCCTTTTTACAGAAAGGGTTTGCGGCTGTCCTAAAGGCAGTCGAGGCCGGCAAGCCTTGCCCCTCCCTGGAGGAGTGTAAACCCTTGTCGCTGGCCCTGCCTATGGACCACAAAGACTGGAAGGATGTCCATCTGACATTCTCAGTGGGAAAGTTGGAGGCTGATATTGCCGGACGGCAATTCGGCAAGGACCTCCCCAAGCTGTCCGAATCTCTTTTACGAAGAGAGTTCGAGACAAAAGAAAGACTGGCTGCCTCAATGTCTCATCAGACTACTCTTGAGACGATGGCAAGTGACCCCAAGGTCCATGAAATGTTCATGGTAGTGGCTAAGTCTCACCTAGCCACAGTGACGAAGGACCTTTATGGCTTCGTCAAGGCAAGGAGAGCTTGCAGGGAGTTCGTGTTCACCGGGGCCTCGGTGAGACACGAGCCAAGGAAGTTAATCTCCTCCAACATTTGGGGAAAAGACCTTTTCCCTACCGATGTGGTCAAAGAGGTTGTTGATAAGGCCGCCGTGGAGAATAGAAACCTTCTCCAGAAGTGGGGCCTGGCTATCAAAAGAAAATCTTCCCCGGATGAGGGTCCTCAACCAAAGAGGAAGAATATGAGGACTAGGCTACCGTCTCGGCCAGCCAAGCCTTATAGACAGCAACAGCAACTGCAATTGCCATTGCCTCCAGTGCCCCAGATGGTGGCACAAACCCCGACTACTTTTCAGTGGGTACCCCAGGCTGTGCCAGGTCAGTCAACCACATTCACCCCAACTTTCGAAGGACAGTCTTCTTCCTTTCGTGCAAAACCTAGAGGAGCAGCCAGAGGCTCGTCTAGGCGCCCCTCAAGGGGAAGGGGATTCAGAGGTGGTCGTGGTCAGGGAGGCAAGACCTCAGGACGGCAGTCCAAGTGAAACGATACCGGTAGGAGGGAGACTGATGAAATTTTGGGATCGCTGGACCTTCGATCCCTGGGCCCAAAGCCTACTCAAGAATAGACTGGGCTGGAGCTGGTACAGCACTCCACCCCCGTGCCTTCGGTTTTTCCAACACTCCACCCCCGTTTTGGAGGAGTACGTTTAAAAGAACTGTTGGAGAAAAAGGTGATCCGAAAGGTGAAGTCCATCAAATTCCAAGGGAGGCTGTTTTGTGTTCCCAAGAAAGACTCGGAAAAGCTCAGAGTCATTCTGGACTTGTCGCCACTCAACAAGTTCATAGTGAATTGCAAATTCAAGATGCTAACACTGCAACACATAAGGACCTTACTGCCCAAGAGGGCATACTCAGTCTCTATAGAATTGTCAGACGCCTATTGGCACATTCCAATCGGCCGTCGACTCTCCCCCTACCTAGGGTTCAGGCTACAACGGAGACTGTACGCCTTCAGAGCCATGCCATTCGGGCTAAACATAGCCCCAAGGATTTTCACGAAGCTTGCGAGCGCAGCTCTCAAACAATTACGCCTAAAGGGAATTCAGGTAGTAGCCTACCTGGACAACTGGCTGGTGTGGGCCGCATCCGAGACCGAATGCTTGCAAGCTTCCAGTCAGGTGATCCAGTTCCTATTAGTACCTAGGCTTCAAGATCAACAGAAAAAAGTCTCGACTTTCTCCATCCCAAAAGTTCCAGTGGCTGGGAATCCACTGGGACCTTTTGTCACACAGTTTCTCCATCCCGACGAAGAAAAGGAAGGAGATAGCGGGCTCTGTCAAGAGACTTCTAGATTCCGAAAGGATATCAAGACGCGAACAGGAGAGGGTACTAGGCTCCCTCCAGTTTGCTTCAGTGACAGACCCAGTGCTAAGAACACAGCTAAAGGATGCAACCGGAGTTTGGAGAAGGTATGCATCAAACGCGCGAAGAGACCTGAGAAGACCAGTGCCGCCTCGGCTACGTACTCTTCTCAGACCTTGGTCCCAAGCCAGACATCTAAAGAAGTCGGTTCTTCTTCAGCCACCTCCCCCGTCGATGACGATTCACTCAGACGCCTCAAAGGAGGGATGGGGAGCTCACTCTCATCGGAAAAAAGTCCAGGGGACTTGGTCCAAGCTATTCAGGACCTTTCATATAAACTTTCTAGAAGCTATGGCAGTGCTCCTTACCTTAAAGAAAGTCTCCCCGCGTCACTCGATCCACATAAGATTGGTGATGGACAGCGAGGTGGTTGTGAGATGCTTGAATCGACAAGGGTCGAGGTCACCACCTCTCAACCAAGTGATGTTAGCCATTTTCCGATTGGCGGAAAAGAAGAAGTGGTACCTGTCGGCAGTTCACCTTCAAGGAGTCCGCAATGTGACAGCGGACGCTCTATCCAGGTTCACACCGATAGAGTCGGAATGGTCCTTAGACGCAGGATCATTCTCCTTCATTCTGAATCAAGTCCCAGAACTGCAAATAGACCTCTTTGCGACGAAAGACAACAAGAAGTTGCCCCTGTACGTGTCCCCGTACGAGGACCCCTTAGCGGAAGCAGTGGACGCAATGTCCCTCGACTGGAACAGATGGTCCAGGATTTATCTGTTCCCTCCTCACAACCTTCTGTTGAGGGTCCTCAACAAACTGAGATCCTTCAAGGGGGTAGCAGCAATAGTGGCCCACAAGTGGCCGAACAGTATGTGGTTCCCCTTGGCGTTGGAACTACAGATGAAGTTCGTGCCGCTACCACATCCAGTTCTGACCCAGCGAGTCCAGAAGTCGACTGTCTGCGCTTCATTACAGAAAACCCGGACCCTGCAGCTCATGATTTTCTCGCCCTTGCGGTGAGAAAGCGTTTCGGGATTTCGAAAGCCAGCATAGACTTCCTAGAGGAATATAAGTGCAAATCGACTAGATGGCAATATGAGTCATCTTGGAGAAAGTGGGTGGCCTTTGTAAAGGCAAAGAATCCGCAGGAGATCTCGACAGACTTCTGCTTATCTTTCTTCATCCACCTCCATGGCCAAGGGTTGGCAGCTAACACGATTTCAGTGTGTAAATCCGCTTTGATGAGACCCATTTTATTTGCCTTCCAGATCGACCTAGGTAACGAGATCTTTAATAAAGTTCCGAAAGCCTGCGCTAGGCTCAGACCTTCAGCACCTCCAAAGCCCATCTCATGGTCTTTAGACAAAGTTCTTCATTTCGCCTCCCTGTTGAGCAATGAAGAATGTGCGTTAAAGGATTTGACGCAAAAAGTTATTTTCCTATTTGCACTCGCGTCCGGGGCCAGGGTTAGTGAGATCGTAGCCCTCTCGAGAGAGGCAGGTCGTGTTCAGTTCCTGGATGGGGGGGATCTGAACCTGTTTCCGGATCCTACGTTTCTCGCCAAGAATGAGTTACCCACCAACAGGTGGGGTCCCTGGAGAATCTGCCCTCTGAAAGAAGATGCATCTCTATGTCCAGTAGAATGCCTAAAGGTCTATCTTCGTAGAACTTCAGACTTCAAGGGTGGTCAACTATTCA
>NC_090756.1:58364535-58367035 GCF_036898095.1 Palaemon carinicauda
TTATTATTATTATTATTATTATTATTATTATTATCATTATTATTATTATTATTATTATTATTATTATTATTATTATTATTATTATTATTATTATTATTTGGTGCAGCCGTTTGATCAATTGAAGTTGACAAATAGGAGAAATCTGAAAATATTCTCTGTACTGAAATAAAAAGGGTTTAGTTTCAAGAGAGTTTAATATCATCTCTTTGTTGCTGCTCTGGCAAATTTATATGAATTTTCCTTTATTTGAATATTCCTCTAAGGTTGAATTTCTAATTCCACAGAGTATGCTAAAGTTTTATAAAGAATTACTACTTTGATATTAAAGGTTACTGAAAGAAAGATAAAGTCTGAAACCTAGATGCAACATACTATCTTATATTCCATTTACAAACGAATAAATATTTTATTCCATTTATTTATTACTGATATAGTTCTTTTATTTCCTGTCCTTGTTGGAGCCCTTAGGCTTAAAACATCCTGGTTTTTCAACAAGGATTGTAAATTTATCTGGGAGTAATAATAATAATAATAATAATAATAATAATAATAATAATAATAATAATAATAATAATAATACTGCTACTACCACTACTACTACTACTACTACTACTACTACTACTACAAATAATAATAATAATAATAATAATAATAATAATAATAAGCTTGCTCTTTGAATACATTTAATCAGGTAAGTATTTAACAGAAAACATTTAATCATAACATCAAAACAGGTGTGTGTAGATTACCTCATTGTTCATAGTTTATGGCAAATATACTCTACTCACACCATTAAAACAGATCTGTTGAATTATGCATCTATGTCTTCATTGACATTTGTAGCTTATGCGAATAAACCAGTTTTTCTGTTTGTCCTTCTCTCTTTGGCGTGTTTATTATTGGTATATTAAAACTAAAAGTGATAATTAAACAAATATTAAAGTCTTGGTATTTGTTTTTTATGAAAGTTTAATAACTCACAGAATTAATGCAAACTTTGAACTTTAGAAGTTCAACTTGCAGTGAATGGTTTCATGTTGAACAGACTGACGTAAGTCTCTCTCCATAGTTCAGAAATGACAGATCTATTCTAAAATTTCTACTGATTTTTTTTTTTTTTTGAATATCGTATATTCTTTGTTCATTACTTTTATATAGTTTATCTTTTTCAATATTCACTTTCCTCATTTGGGCAATTTTTTTCTCGTTGGAGCCTTTGAGCTTAGTGCATCCAGCTTTTCCAATTTGGGTACAGCTTATCTAGTAGTAGTAGTAATAGCAATAATACAAACAATAGAATTTTGCTTGTTTTCTTTAGCATTATGTTTTTCAAGTTGTTTCAAAATGTCAGAAAAATTGGATGTTGCTGCAGTTGTGATCAGACTGTGGAATAATCTTCCCAATTTAGAGGTTAAAACGGTGGAACTTGAAAAGTTCGAACTTGTTGCAAATGCGTTTATGTATAATAGGCTGATATACAGTATGTGTTTTTTCAAATTTTATCTTAAAATTTTTACCGATAATTTTCTGTTCTTTTTTTTATTTATTTATTACTTCAATGTATAGACTATTTTTTATTTCTTTTTCTCCTTTCCTCACAGTGCTATTTTACAGTTTTGAGCACGTTGGCTTGTACATACTAATTTTCCAATGATGGGGTCAGCTTAGCTAATAATAATAATAATAATAATAATAATAATAATAATAATAATAATAATAATAATAATAATAATAATAATAAACATGTAAACCATGTAAGTTCTTCAGTGCCAGAAAGGTTCAAATCAATCAAACAATTGACCTGTCATTTTTCGCAGTTCTTTCAAATAATGAAACAACAAGTTTTCACTCAGTCTTGGGCTTGTCTCACAGACGTTTCCTATCTCCGCGAAACATTCTTCATATGTCTCACGTTTTCAGTCAACCTTTTCCCATACTAAGTGCCTTCAACTATATTATCTGCAAATAATTCCTAATCTTTTATTTTTTTTTCCAGCCTCATTTACACTTGGAGAGAAGCATTTTACGTCTAACTCGTGTTGTTATTGTTCTGAAATTATTTTAATTGTTCATTATTTTTCATATATTTTATTTATTTCCTTATTTACTTACCTTAATAGGGTACTTTTTTCTGTTAGAGCCCTTGTGTTTATAGCATCCTGATTTTCCAACTCCGGTTGTTGGTTAACTATCGATAATAATAATAATAATAATAATAATAATAATAATAATAATAATAATAATAATAATAATAATAATAATAATAATAATAATAATAATAATAATAATAATAATAATAATAATAATAATAATAATTTTATTCTCTATTATATTATTGACTTCTTGTGTGATTATCTATTCTAATTTTGTACTGCTTGGCTATGAAAATTGGACCGCTATATTTTCCTTCAAGTTTATCTCAAAACAACTTTGAAAAATGAATGGAGAAGGAAATCCTCTATAGATTTTCTTGGTGTCAGTGACCTTCGATGTTTCGACG
>NC_090756.1:58376885-58389385 GCF_036898095.1 Palaemon carinicauda
CATTTTCGAGTCCCAAAATACAACAAACTTACATATGGAAAATTCAAATCTGACCAAAAGACCCAGGGTATCAAACTTGTGTATTTCTCCTTCATTTCATCGAAATCAGTGAAATTGGATTCCTCTGATAAGGAGCCTTCACTGGAAAAGAAACTCGGCTGGAATAACGTGATTCCAGGGTGATTGGGTCAGTTAACATCAGGTGCTGGTTTCCAGAATGTTACAGCATCAAGTGAGATTTTTGTTTGGTTATCGGGGGTTACAAAATGCTCTCTCTCTCTCTCTCTCTCTCTCTCTCTCTCTCTCTCTCTCTCTTCTGTGAAAATACGTCCCACACTCTCTTGTAAAAATATATCTTGTATAAATATACCTCTCTCTCTCTCTCTCTCTCTCTCTCTCTCTCTCTCTCTCTCTCTTATAAAAATATATCTTATATAGATACACATTTCTCTCTCTCTCTCTCTCTCTCTCTCTCTCTCTCTCTCTCTCTCATAAAAATATATCTTGTATAAATATACATCTCTCTCTCTCTCTCTCTCTCTCTCTCTCTCATAAAAATATATCTTGTATAGATACATATTCTCTCTCTCTCTCTCTCTCTCTCTCTCTCATAAAAATATATCTTGTATAAATATACACCTCTCTCTCTCTCTCTCTCTCTCTCTCTCTCTCTCTCTCCATGAGTTCAAGAATAAGTTAAACAGGATCATAAAACTCTTTGAATGCTTAAAATAAATTGTTCCAACAAAAAGCAAATGGAGTCTCCGCTGATGGTATAAAAAGTAATCCATACATCAAAAATCCTTGTAACTCTCTCTTCCTTTTATAATAATATACCTTTCTCTCTCTCTCTCTCTCTCTCTCTCTCTCTCTCTCTCTCTCTCTCTCCTTTGCGACATTAACTAAACATAGGTATCACCTATCATTGAACCATTTCTAGTATAGTTAGACTTAAATGACATTACGATAAATTACGCAAAGGACAATGATATTGAATTAGGAATCTTATTGTTTTTCTAATTTAACAGTATCTAGTAATTTATCATGTTCACAAAATCAGACTCTAAACTTCATGTTGTATTACATATGGATTATTTTCGCAAAACCTAATCAATATATAGATGTAAACTATACTGTATTATGCAATCAAATGTCTAACGCCAGTCGGTGCAATAAAAGGATTAAAACCAAATCTCTCTCTCTCTCTCTCTCTCTCTCTCTCTCTCTCTCTCTCATTGAATACACCAGTCATGTCCAGCACATCTTTCTATGAATATCAGCATGGTGCAGAGTTATGAAAACATCTCTTTTTATAGCTGCTCCATGGAATAAATTGTTCCATAGGAAAAATGTTTTATAGAACAAATGCAAACGTGATTAGGTGACTATATAAAAAAATAAAAAGGTTCATGATTTCAATGGTTAAAGGGAATTCTATATAATCAAACAGTACTTATCTCTTATTGCCTTAACACTTAAGTTCTATTTAGGTCAATATTGTTATAAGGAGAATATATTGAGCAATATTAGATTGTTCCATTTGCTAGTGAATTCAAGTTCTGACATTACATGAAAGGTATTATAGGCGCTATATACAAAGACACACAGACACACACATACACACACACACGCGCGCGCGCGCGCACACATACAAAAATAGTTCATATCACTCCCGTATTTAGAAATCTGATCTTAGACTTGAAATCGACCCATATCCACCATGTTAGCCCAATAATGAGTTTAATGACCATAGAGGTATTAAAAAAAACATATATTTTTTTCAATAACTTGTACGTTAATTCGATATATGAACTCTGATAACAGAAATTCCGGAGTTAGACAGTGAGACCTAATGACCCCCTTAATTAGTCACAGCTTTTTTTTTTTTTTTAATTTGGGAAATGTAGGAATTAATATCAATGTGGTATCCATTAAAAACTTAATAATTGCAAATGACATAATTTCGTCCAGTGAATCATGGCAGGAATTGCAAAATTTAGTAGATTTGAATAGAGAAAGCAGAGATATATGCCTGAAAATTAATATGAGTAAAATTTAGGTTATGTTCAATAAAGCTGTAGAGAAAACACTAATTGAAAAAAAGTAATTCAAGCAAAATAAAATTCAAGTCAAATAAAATAAACACATCATTTTGAAAACCAAAAAATCTGACAAACGGTCTTCTATTGTTGTGTTGGTAGCTGACCTGCAAGTGCTTGGGGACACTCCTACATACACTTGGGTTGCGATACAGTGTGTGGTTTCTTGAGTTTTTATTGCTTTTTCTTTAGTTATGTTATTCACTTTCGCAGCTTCAACACGAGCAATATCTCCTGCATGATTGTGTTCTCCGAGTCGTTTTATAATGGATTCCTTATTTGTATGCACTCTAGCATGGAACTTTTCTTATATAAAATTGATCACATTTCTAAATAGATTTTTCGCCATTTGTTTTCTCTTACACAAATAGATGACTATTGTCAATTAACTTCTTCTTATTCCTTGTGCTTACAACATACTCCAGAGTCATCTTGAAGGGTTTAGTCAGAGTTATTATCAAATGAAGACAAGCTGTTAAACTAACGGAAAATTTCTGTTTAGGAAAAGTCAACAAGCTGGCTGTTTTCAAGTAGTTAGATGGTTATATCCCATCAACAACTATTACAATATTAAATTACTTGTTTATGTATATATATATATATATATATACATACATATATATATATATATATATATGTATATATATATATATATATATATACACACACACAAACACACACACACACACACACATATATATATATATATATATATATATTGCCCAAACTGCCAAGTGCAAGCTAAGAAAGGGGAGGAAGTGGAAAAGGTTGAATCCATGTGCGTGGATACTAAATTAAATATTTACCTGTAATTTTTGACGGATTGTGTATACTAGTAAAGAAATTTAAAAAATGCGGTGAAACACCATAGGGAAAATCTGCCATATATAAAACTCCTTGCCATTACTCTCCTCACACAAGTATTGTAATTACATTTTCAGCAGAGCTTGATAAGAGGCCAACAATCTATCCCTGAAAGACAGTCCCAACTTACACTTAATATTTGCCCAGCAAATAAAGGCAAATAAAGTGATAATTTTTTCCAACGTTACAACTTGTTTTATTTTCATTACATGGCGGGATGAGTCCGTCGACCTTCAATTAAAATTTATATCAGCTGGGATTTTCCATTAAGAAGCATATTAGGTCGGCTTTCTAATTAAGAGTAACCCCGTTTATAACACCGAGTTCATCACGACAGGGAGAAGCAGAAGAGATTCTTTGGAACTACAGATAGATACAGCAAAAGTTAGAGGAAGTACAGGTTGTGGGACTAGTTTAATTTTTCTTTTCTAGATTATGGGTATAATCTAATTCAGGAGGGTGTTTTTTGCATATCTTCGGTATATAATAAAGAAAAACTGTCTTATATATATATATATATATATACCTATATATCTTTTTATCTATCTATCTATCTATCTATCTATCTATATATATATATATATATATATATACCTATATATCTTTTTATCTATCTATCTATCTATCTATATATATATATATATATATATTTATATATATATATATATATATATCTATATACATGTATATATATATATATATATATGTATATATATATATATATATATATAAATTACATCTAACTGCAATGGAGCAGTAACATTTTTCTTTTCATGGGCCATAAAAGAAAAATTTGAAAATAAGGTTAGAAATAAAACGATGAAAAGAAAAGCAGCCGTTTCTAGTCCACTGTAGGAGAAAGGCCTTATATATGTCTATTATCATTATTATTATTAATTTTATGATTATTATTATTATTATTATCATTATTATTATTATTATTATTATTATTATTATTATTATTATCATTATTATTATTATTATTACAAGCTGGACTATAACCTAGTTGGAAAAGCACAATGCTGTAATCCCAAGGTCTCCAACAGGGATAAACAGCACAGTCAGTAAAGGAAACAAGGAAATAGATAAACTATAAAAGAAGAATATAAAATGAAAATAAAATATTTCATGAACAGTAACAACATTAAATTAGATCCCTCACTAATAAACTATGAAAACTTCAAAAAACAAGAGATAGAGAAGAAAGATAGAACAGCATGCCCGAGTGTAGCCCAAGCTAGAGCACTCTAATACAAGACAGTGGAAGGACATGCCACTAACCAAGACCAGAAAGCAATGGTTTGATTTGTGGGTGTCCTTTTGCTAGAAGAGCTGCTTACCATATCCAAAGAGTCTCGTTTACCCTTATCGAGAAGAAAGTAGCCACTAAACAATTACATTGTAGTGGTTAACCCTTTGAGCGAAGAATAACTGTTTGATAATCTCAGTGTTGACAGGTGTATGTGGACAGAGGGGAATGCGGTAAGAAAAGGCCAGACTATTTGGTGTGTGTGCAAGGAAAGACAAAATGATCCGTAACCAGAGATTAGAATCTGATATATTGTTGTTTGGCCAGTCAAAGGACCTATTACCCCTTGAGCGGTAGTGTCAATTGGTGGCTGGTTCCAAGGCCAACCTACAGTACTACTTGGTTTTTTGTGGTTTGTCAGTCTCACTTACCACGCTAGCTATGGCGAAATAGTCATGGTGGGAGATTTTTGTCTGATCAGTCAAAGCAAACCAACCTATTATTGGTAGCCCTGACTAGTAGAGTGTTGATGATCATAGTGATACACGAGGCCTTCTACAATGTTAAGGTATCCCTACTCAGAAAGGGGGGTCAAAAGCGATTTAGGTTAAATATTAAATTTAATGAAGCTACGATAAAAACCTAGTATCTAAATTTTGAGTCCCCTTTTACCCTATAGAATCTACAGAATTATTGGTCTGTATAGATCCTGTATATCACAAAAAAACAAATAAACAAAATTAAAACCTCTTGAAATGTTTTGCTCCGCACAGACCGGTACAGTATATTGTTTCTGTAGAGAGCTGTATATTTCCAAAAAATTTAAAAAAGGTAAAAAAGTAAGTAATACCCACCAACTACTAATAACTTAAAAATCGTGAGACTTTAGGGTATGTAGAGACCTATACAGCATATTGCCTCTGTAGAGTCCTGTATATTTCCTTTGTAGAGACCTATATTGCCAACATATAGAAAAAAAAGTAAACAAAGAAACTAGTAATACCACTATTTAAATGTTATTGATATTTTTGGCTCTGTAGAGACCTGTACACTATACCTGTTCTGCACAGACCAGTATTTTGTCTCTGTAGAGACCTGCATATTAACAAAAAAGAAGGTAGTGATACACACCAAACACTTATGATCATAGTCAAAATCCTCAATGATTTTTATTTGGGGACTTGTAAGCATAAGGTTTCTTCATATACCAGTATTTGGCCTTTGTAGAGACATTTACAGTATATTGGTTCTGTACAGACCAATATATTGCCTTTGTAGAGACCTCTACAGTATATTGGTTCTGTACAGACCACTATATTTCCTCTGTAGAGATCCCTATATTACCAATTTAAAATAAAGTACAAAAGAAAAACGCTACCATACCCACCAACCACTTATAGCTTAAAGGATCTTGATATTTTTGGCTTTGCAGAGACCTGACACTCGTAAGTACCAGTGTCAGACACCTGTGCAGAAGAGATGCACAGTGTCAAGTCATTTGAGCCTTCGGAGTGCAGGGTTGTGAATCGGTCGTCAGTTGTATATATGAACTGACCTTTTTTCAATACGTGGACGTTCTGTTTTCGAATCCATGTCACCTGTAAAAAGGAGAATTTTTATTTATTATTTGATTCCGGAACAACCCCAGACACTTTATTTCCTTATTATTATTATTATTATTATTATTATTATTATTATTATTATTATTATTATTATTATTATTATTATTATTATTATTATTATTATTATTATTGAAATTTTGTTCTACCAATTTCCATAACCTAGAATATAAAATTAATTTCGGGCCTTTTCGTATAACAACAAATCCGTTCTTATTGTAAAAGATATCTCTTAATTCACATCAAACTTTGCTTCAAATCTTCTTAGACATTGCTCAATTTCCCGTCCACCTAAACATATTAAATGACCATTAATAAATCTTAAGGACTGACTTTCGATAAGGTTGGGATCCACCTACCAAAAACCTTGCTTTACTTATGGACAACTTTATGTAGCCTTCTCAAGAGCAAGGTCTATGAACAGTGTAAGAGTGAAAACTTTGTTCTCAAAATAATCCTACTCATGGCCCAAGAAGAGGAACTACCTTCACTAGATATATTGTATGTAGAGAATTTTTTTTAAATAGTTTCATGTATTGCTCATCTTTTTATATAAATATACCAGTCAAATATAACATTTTATTCATATATGTATAGGTTAGGAACTAGATAATTAGTCTTGAAAACATCATTTTGTGTAATTGACACAAATTCCGCTAGATATTATTATTATTATTATTATTATTATTATTATTATTATTATTATATTATTATTATTATTATTATTATTATTATTATTATTTTATATTTCGGGAGTAGACCCTCTTATAAGCAGGATTTATTAAAAGTGATTGCTGCCTCAGTGGCGTTAATCTTGTAATCAACTTTTTCTATTGTTCTTATTATCTTTTTCTCTTCATTTGAACAATCTGCCAGTAACGGAGAAAGGGACATATCAATAGGAAGGTGATGAAGACCATATCATTCACAATTTGTCTTTAATATATCACAACACATTGTAAAAGTACAGATAATATGTACAAAGTATAAAACACTATCACAATGTTAGTGTACACAAAGTAATGGTCACTTTTGTACAAAAAATTATAAATTAACACATCCTTCGACTCAACCGGTTTCGAGCAGTGAACTGAAATGCAGGTGTTATTTTGATGGCTTATATACGGAGTCCTGCTTCGAGATTCCATCTTCAGAGGTTAAGAACCACCCTAGGGTGGAGACCATTAATCCTATTTGGTGGTGGCCTCTGCCTCGCCCAGGATGTTTGGTGGGATTATTGACTCTGATTCTGTCAGGAGATAATCCCTGTTTTGACCTTCGGCTATATCAGTCCTGTCATAGTTGTTATTGACTGGACTATTGTTGGTGGTGGACCTTATACATGTTAGCAATAAGGTCCCTTCTTGCGTCGTGTTGAGGTTAGGTCTTTGTTGTTGAATAAAAAGAGCTTCCATTATCCGGAGATGTCTGCTGTCAGAGGTACGGTCAATGATGGTTACATTTTTCCCTATATGCTCCCTTGTTGTCTTGAAATTATGTTTTTGGAGGCAATGCATTTTTATTGCACCCTTTTTTAGTTTTAATAGTGATATTTTTTTTTATTAATTTTGATAATTATCATAATAATAATTATTATAGTTTCAATAATAATAACTAGGATAAATATTATAATAATAGTTTTAATAATCTTAAAAGTGACTTAAAAAAAATGTTAATAATAATAATTCTAATAAAAAATATAATTTCCATAATTTTGATAACTATGATAATAATAATTTTAATAGCTTCAATAATGATATTTATAATAATGTTGATAATAATTAGAAGAATAATCTCAAGAATTCCAATAATTTTGATTATTGTAATAATTATAATAATTTCAATATATAAAAAAATTCTATTAATTTCAATATTAAGAATATTTTGAGTAAATTTGATAATTATTATAATAAAAATTATTGGAATTTTAATCCTTGTAATGATTCCGATAGTAATGATAATAATTTTATCATTTTAATAATGATGATGATAATAATGGTTCGATCTTGGACAGAATGAGTGTGAGATAATAATTATGAAAATATATGCGAAATTAATGAGATATAGACATACAGATAAATAAGGATGATATCAATTCATTTTCATAATAATTCCAAATTGCCTTTTTCAAGAAAAAAAAATAAACTGTCCCAAAGTTATCTAGCATAGGTAAATGTAAAGCATAATCTTCGATTATACAAAAAGTCTTATTCTCTCTCTCTCTCTCTCTCTCTCTCTCTCTCTCTCTCTCTCTCTCTCTCTCTGACTACTTTAGCAAACAAACAGGACGTAAAATAAAATAAAAATAAAAATGTTAACATTGCTCCCTAGTCTTGGGTAGTGCAATAGCCTTTTTACCATAGTCTTCCATTCTCTTAGGGTAGAGTTCGCTTGCTAGAGGGTACACTCAAGCACACTATTCTATCTTATTTATATCCCTTTTGATTTTTTTAAAGTAGATAGTTCATATATGAAAAATTTGCTTTAAAGCTGTAACTGTTCTTATATCATGTTGGATCCCTTGGGCTTATAGTAATCTGCTTTTCTAACTAGGGCTATATGTTTAGCTAGTAATAAAAAGAGCGGTTATAATAATATTCGACATGCTTGGCTATAGTATCTGCCGAGGCATATCAAAATATAATTTATTTATTTACATTTAAGAATTATCTTACCAAATCTAACATATTGTTATTATTTCTAGCAAAATATCCTGAAAAAACATTTATTGTAAAGAAATAAATCTAGACTGAGATACAACTATTATCCTTTTTTTCATTTAGACTGAATTATATCTTTTAACCTTTTCAACAGACCTTTTATAAAACGGCTTTGCTTCGTCACTATGAACAAGAATAAAAATTACAAATAAAGTTTAAGTCCATTCAAAACACATTATGATGTATAATAGATGTTGCTACAAATTTATTTATAAAGAAATTACGAAAAAAAAGAAAAATTGCCTACCTGGAAAAAATATAGCACATTCATATTCTGGAATTATATTCTTTACAAACATGATATTCACTATTATTATGATATATGGAATACTTTCTGGAATATATCGTGACAGGTTTTCATTATCTCAGATATAAAAACGAAAATTTTATAAAAAGCTAATACATCTTCAAGTAAGTTTAGCCTTAACCTGGAAAGTATAATCATACTTGCAATAATTCACATGATCTCCCTTATGCTAAGTTGGCAAAAATTACTGAATTAGAAATACAAAAAATTTAACTGATGGATATAATACGTTATTATTATTATTATTATTATTATTATTATTATTATTATTATTATTATTATTTTTATTATTATTATTATTATGGACAATCGAATAATCTACACACACCTGTTTTAATGTTGTGATTAAATGTTTTTTTTGTTAAAAACTTACATGATTAAATGTATTCAAAGAACAAGATATATTATTATTATTATTATTATTATTATTATTATTATTATTATTATTATTATTATTTATTATAACCTATGCTACAACCCTCGTTGGCTAAGTTCCCCCAAAAGGTAAATTAGCCCAGTGAGGAAAGAAAACAAGGAAATAAATGAGCTATATTTGAGAAGTAATGCATAAATGATAAAATATTATTACCATATAAGCTATAACCATAGTTAGAAATGCAAGACACTTTAATCCCAAGGGCTCCAACGGGGAAAAATAGCCCAATGAAGAAAGGAATCAAGGAGATAAATGAAATTACAGAGAAGTGATGAACAATTAGAATATTACATTCTAACAATATAAAAAGAGATATTTCACACATAAACTATAAACTATTACTAGGAGAGAAGAAGTATGTTTATTATCACTGGAAGTTTGCAGAGATATTGGCATTAGTGTTTTGCGTCGGATCCCAAAACCTCTCTGGGATTCATCAATCACTTTCGCTTAGCGTTACCAAACGAACGTATATTTCCAGTCATTCCTACTTCGAGGAAATTTTTTTATCAGTTAGGAGTCTTCCACTATTTAAAACAACTCACATCCACGGTTTTGGCCAGTATTCATTACCATACTGGCCAGAATGGATCGGTGATGGTGGAAGACACAAACACACATTTATATATATATATATATATATATATACATATATATATAAATATATATATATATATATATATATATATACATAACACAACAACAAATACAACAACAACAACAACACATGTGGCCGTCTCTAGCCAACTGCAAGACAAATGTCTCTGATATGTCAATACATATCTGGGCTTTTGCCCGTTTTCATACCATGCTGGCCCGTGTGGATTAGTGATAGTAGGAGATCTTCATCTGATTGCTCAAAACAAACCAATCTAGTATAGATGGCTTTGACTTGTACAGCATTGCTGAACAGAGTGATACACAAACCAGTATACAGTACATATCTTTAACTGAGTGGCTCAGGTCCTCTAGTCTACGCGTAGCTGATCTATTTGTGTTTTCTACTGGGAATTAGTTACACATCTGAATCTGTCTTTTCTCATTAGAAAAAAAAAATGATACTTCAATGGCATTTACTTTTCGAGTTATAGGTTTTATTTAAACAAACCTAGTATTTGGGGTAAACACTTTCGTTCTAGATCAGTAAAGAATGGTTTCATTGATTATTTTCATTTTTCTAAGGCAATTACTTACTTTTATACAGAAAAAATGTGATAGCTATTATCATCACCATCTTCATCATCCTCATCTTCATCATCATCATCATCTCCATCATCATCTCCTCATACGCCTAATGACGTAATGACCCTCGTTTACACTTCGCCAGTCGTCTCTATCATGAGATTATAATTCAACACTTCTCCATTCATCACCTCCTACTTCAAACTTCATAATCCTCAGCCATGTACTCCTGGGTCTTCCAACACCTCAAGTGCTTTGTGATATCTATAATATGTCGATAATAGAATAGATGACAGGAATTATTACTTGGCTTATATTTCTCTTTAGTGGTACAAAATACAAAAACCAGACTGTATATAAATAAAGGAACTGTACCCTCAGGAAACATCGAAAAATCATTTACTTTACCCTTTTTTTTCAACTTCTAGAAATTTTTCCCTTTTAATAGAACTTAGAAATATGAATTTTCTGAATAAATCAATGCAACATTACGTTATGGAAATCTTTGCAGCATTATAGTTCTCCACCATGCATACATTTAGGAATTCTTCGCCCTCACTACATTAATGAGTTTTCCGAAAATGTTTACTTGCCAATAACCTTCCACGTTTTTCAGTAATTAATCTTGGATTAAAAACAGTTTCCTCACCAAGTTGTGCCTTGCCAGACACCAATCTTAATTGCTAGCTTTGACTTTCATGCGAATAACGTTTAATGACTGCAAATTTGTGCCTATCTTTGAGGGTTTTTAAGTGAAATTTAGTATTATTTTGTTGGCATATTACAGCAAACTTTGGACCAAAATGAATATTATACCAGGAAAATATTTTATGAATTGTACAAAATGCTTAGGCAATTTGTCACAAGCAATTTTGTTGAACCACCACCCCCACCCCCCAAAAATAGTTAATGCTAAGATAATTTATGAATATATATATATATATATATATATATATATATATTAAAGATAATAAGGATATAACTGTAATTCTCTGTTTGGGATATTTTGAATGGATAACTACTGCACTATAATGTTCAGTGGCTAATTTCCTCTTGTAATGTTAGAAGAGACTCTTAAGCTACTGGAAGGATCTCTTCTAAAAGGAGACTCCATAGAGAAACCATTGTTCTCTAGTCTTGGGTAATGCCATAGCCTCAGTACCATGGGTCTTCCACAGTCTTGGGTTTAGAATTTTCTTGATTAAGGGTATACTCAGGTACACTATTCTGTCTTTTTCAGTATTTCCTTTCCTCACTGGGCTCTTTCTCCGTGTTGGACCCATTGGGCTTATAGCATCCTGCTTTTCCAAACAGTGTTGTAGCTTAGTTAGTAATAATGATAATGATAATTATACTCATATCATTTTATGAGAAAGTTTAGTAATGGTAATAATATTATGATATTTAGATTCAAGTTAATCATAAAATGCATCACTTCAATCTATACAAGTTTAAGCTCTTGTCTTCAAAGTCTTTATCGCTTCAAAAATATATACGAAATATATTAAATGTGTCTCGGTATCTCTGTTTGGAAGCACATTAAGATTTCGGTTCTAATCTGTTAAGTATCTTGTTTTAGCTACAGTTTCTTTGGCTTTAGCGTAAGTTCATATCAACTATTACTATTATTATTATTATTATTATTATTATTATTATTATTATTATTATTACTATTATTATTATTATTATTATTATTATTATTATTATTATTATTATTATTAGGTGCAGCCGTTTGATCAATTGAAGTTGACAGAGAGGAAGAAATCTTAAAATATTCTCTGTACTGAAATAGGAATTTTTTAGTTTCAAGAGAGTTTAATGCCATCTCTTTGTTGCTGCTCTGGCAAATTTATATGAATTTTCATTTATATGAATATTCCTCTAAGGTTGAATTTCTAGCGATCATAACCATATAATTCTAATTCCCCAGAGTATGCTAAAGTTTTATAAAGAATTACTACGTTGATATTAAAGGTTACTGAAAGAAAGATAAAGTCTGAAACCTAGATGCAACATTCCATCTT
>NC_090756.1:58416885-58419385 GCF_036898095.1 Palaemon carinicauda
AATTTATGTCTGAAAAACTACTATACACTCTCTGACTTTCTGGTTAAGGTACCACTCTTCAGAATTGACAGAGATTTACATAATTATGGGAAACTACACTGTCTTTATGTTTCATGCTCTTCCTACTCTTGCCCCAAAGAAACTATGCTGTCTGGCTGTTTGTTTAAGGCACTCCCCGTTCAGAATTAAAGAGATTTCTATATGAGAAACTATACTGTCTGTTTAAGGACCTCCCAATTCAATCCTGACTGAGATACCTTAGTTGCAGATCAATTGACCAAATACTCCTAAATTCAGTGACTCATAAAAAGATAAAAATAAGTCTTGTTAAAAAACTTCTATCTAATTACATATTAATACAAATTTCATCGAACTGATATGTTATTCTGATGTGATATTTGATTGTTTATCTGATTAATGGCAAAATTATAAACTATTTTAATCTGGTTTTTGTTTGGCTGTCAAAAAATCATTAGATATTAGAAAAACAGAACTGTGACTATAGACAAAAAAATCCCACTAATCATGGGTGTGGGTGTTTGGGGGTGGGGGGTTGTTAGAGGAGGTTACGGGTAAGTGGAGAAGGGAAGTCAGTCAACCTAATTTTCGGATGTGTCAAACTGAGTCAACTTCAACTTTGCCAGTCATTAATAGACTCGTGCAACCAAATGTAGTTTTCATTTCGTCATTGGCAATACCTGATCAGATTTCAGAAGAGACTTTTCTTAGGAGTCTTATTAAAGTTCTAGTTAGCAACATTCACGCGGTTGTACCAGCCATGTGTCACATGATCTTACATAGAAACGACATTTCATTTTTCGTATATACTATGATTGTAATCTCGATCTCCCCTGGCAATAAAAAAAAAAAAAAAAAAAAAAAAACTTGAACCAACATGTATGTTTTTCTCTCCGTTAACTGTTAAGCAGTGCGTGTTGGTTGAACACAAAATTTCCTGTTGCATTAAGTTTTTGTATATAAAAGAGTGTTCTTTTAAAAAGTTACTCAGTTGCTTTCATTTTCTCTTTGAGTCACAACCTTCTCTCGGTTTCGTCACACGACGCTCAAAGGTTTATTCTAACTAACTTGTTTACCAAAGTAATTGCTTGATTTAAAAATAAAATAAAATAAAAATGAAAGGACACATGCCATTGACGGAGCCTAGATCGTTCCTTTCTGGAAAGAGTTGACCCCCAAAAAGTGACTATGATAATTATAAAAGTTATTAACAATTCTACTTATTCCGTAATTGTTTTTATTTAGTTACTTATATGCAAAACCTTTGATTAAAAAAAAAAAAGAGTATCAAACCTACGAATTGAAGCCTATTAATATTTTAATAACTATTTAAATATTTTTCAAAATTAAATCAAGACACTCAGTGCACATATAACTACATTTTTATAGATTATGAAAAAAAAAGAGAAATAAAGCACAAGTTATTTTTCTCTTAGTCTTAAGTTTCCCTTTGACAAAATAAATTTGAAAAAAAAAATATTCTTAACCTGACAAAAAAAAAATTCGTCGTCTTTTTTCTATTAAAAATCGTTTTAACTGTATATAAATTTACCTCATATTTGTGATAATCTAAATAAGAACTTCTTACCCTTCCAAAATATGAACATAATCCATCGTCTTCTTTTCTGTCGGAAAAACCACTGTAAACGAAATATAAATCTACCCCATATTCAAATAGGCTTTGGCCATAAAGCTGATATATTTGACTCTAGATAAGCATATTGGTCGAAGAATTTACATGTTCAGAAAGAACGTTGTTAATTTCGTTTTAAGGGAAACTCCTCCTTAGGAGATCTCTTGTGAAGTGAGATCCTTGGGTGTCAAATTAAGGTGAGAAAAACGCTGAAGAAATTACTCCTTTGATTTATGCGGAAGATTGCACAAATGTAGGTGTTGTCGTCTTAGATAAAACAGATATATATGCATATATATAAGTATATATATATATATATATATATATATATATATATATATATATATATATATATATATATATATATATATATATATTTATATATATATGCATATATATATGCATATATTTATATATAAGCAAATATTTATATATATACATATGAATATATACATAAATATATATATGTATATATATATATATATATATATATATATATATATATATATATATATATATATATATACATATATATAAATATATATATATATATATATATATATATATATATATATATATATATATATATATATATATATATATATATATATATATATATATATATATATATATATATATATATATATATTATCAAGTGTAGCTTACGATTAATTGAAAATGATCGGCGGTTACTGTTTTAGTATTGTTTGAATATTAAAAATATACTTTAAAATACTCAATTTTATTTGGCTAGGATCTCCTAATTAGAGAGGCAGTTTTAAGTGGGTATATATATATATATATATATATATATATATATATATATATATATATATATATATATATATA
>NC_090756.1:58424385-58431885 GCF_036898095.1 Palaemon carinicauda
GTCCCGATACAGCCATCTGCTGCGACGAAGATGTGGTTGAAGGATGTGGATCCGTCAGGGCATGATACATTGAAGCCGTCCTTGTCGTATCGTATCCACGAGCCATTATTTAGTCTGCAATTGAATTCTTTATTGTCAAAGGGATAAAGCTTATCCAGACAATTTTCACTTGTATGGGAGAGAGCACCGTCTAGCACTATACCTAACTCGCATGAATCCATCAAGTTTTTACGGAATTCAAATGAGTCAGCTGTACATATTTTTCTATCCATTGCGTCTGAACAGTGAGTTAATTGATTTAAGTCTTTAATGACCGTATATGTTTCCTTGTCTGGGGAAATCAATACGTGTCCTGTCAAACTGGATATTACTGGATTTGAGTGATTCGTCATGAAAGTCGGAAATGGTGATATCCTGTAAGATTGCCAGGCATCAGAAGAATCAAAGGGAATTGTAATCCTAATCTTGTTATTATCTACGTTTACTGTAATTAGGCTGTAATAAAATTCTAACCTATGTTCGTCTAACAAAGGAACATAGCCTAGTTTATCCCTAGTGTTCTCCAGAACTAATTTTAAGTAACGTATAGGCAACAAATGGGGCGACAATACACCTTTAGTTGCTAACGTGATAGCTTCTACATAATCCTTGGATTTCTCAATGAAATGTGCAATTCTGTTATGTATGTGATCTATCTTTGAATCATAATACGTTAATGTTGCTAACAAATCCTGTACTTCCATAATTTGAACGATATTATCTGAATGTTCATTTAACAAATCCATAATTTTATTGATTGAAGCTAACTGATCCCTTAGTTCTGACATAATCAATTCATCTTTATGAGTCAAGAACTCAATTTTCTTATTTTGATTACTAATTTTAAGACGATTGGAAAGTCCTAAACCTAAACTTGCAACAGACCCAAAGATGCTTAATGCAGCATAAATGAACGGATTCCGTCTTTCTTTTTGTTCGTGTCCTACAGTCCACATCAAAAGGTCATAAGCCAAAGATCCTGTCTCTCCAGTCTTATTTTTCAAGTCATCAGATAGCATCTCTGCAACTTTTAATGTTGATCCAAGCAAACTCTTAGTAGTCAAATGAAAATGTCTCCTATGCAACTCATCCAATGATGCAGAAAACCTTGAAATGGCGGTTCTTAAGCTAGTGACATCATTCTCTTGAAGAAAAATTGCTTGCATATGCACTTCGACAATTACGTTGGTTGATGTAATAAAAATGTCTTCTTGTCTTTCAACTATATTGCCATATTTAAAATATATATTCTTAGTCTTAGAACTCATCCCATACGAAAAAAATGTCTGAGCGAACAATATCACTCCCAACAACAAAAAATTCATCTTGGAAACCTGTAACGAGAAAAAATATATGTAATTACTCCTGTATTAAAAAGAAAACTTTTTAGTTACAAAAATTAAAATTTTTCCTCACTTCTTTTTAATTTCTTATGTGAGACAATGGTACTATTCTCTCATCCGTGGGTTGGGCTACGTTTTGAATTCTAAACCTATTGGCCGTTAATGTTTCCAAAATGTTAAATGGGCCTTCAAACTTAGGTGTTAGTTTATAGTTGAGCCCTTTTCTGACATTGATTTGAATATAGATGTTATCACCCACGGTATATGTTTTAGTTGGTTTCGCTATTTTATCATGATTCCTTTTCATTATGATTTGTGATTCTTCTAAATTCTTTCGAAGGATATCATATCGACTTATACTTGCATTTATACATTCTTTTAAAGGATTTAATAGATTAGTTGTAGGCGTTAATACATGGAAAGGTGTTCTAACTGGGGTACCATACAATGCTTCATGCGGTGACATTTTAATTGATATATGATATGAATGATTCAGAGTACTCAGTGCCGCCGGTATTGCAATATCCCAGTTGGGGTCTGATCCCCCTAGTGTTACCCTTAATATATTTAATATCTTCCTATTTGCTCTTTCCACTAGCCCATTCGACTCTGGGTGATATATCATGGTATTAACCTTCTTTATGTTGAGGAATTCACACAATGAGATAAGAAAGTGATTATTAAATTCACCACCCGAGTCTGAGATTATCATGTGTGGAATTCCATGTTTACAAATGTAACACTCGTAAAACTTCCTAGCGCATTCAATCGCAGTTTTAGTTTTAAGCGCTATTAGTTCTGTATATGGAGTTAAAGCATCTATAATCACTAAGAGGTGCTTATTCCCTCTGTCTGACTCGTAAAATCCTGTTAACAAATCTAAATGTATTCTTTCAAAGGGTTGATTGGGAACAGGATAAGCTCCTAAGCTGACAGGTGTTTTCGTATGCCCTTTGTTTTCCTGACATGTGCGACAATTAGCTATGTGTCTTTTTATATCTGTAAGCATTGTATGCCAATAAAACAATGATTTGGCTTTCTGTGACATTAATGAGAACCCAGGGTGTCCATGTAATGGATTTGAATGCAACCAATTCAGGACAGTGGAAACAAGTGAGTTTGGTACTACTACCTGGTCGTTAGTTACATGTGGTGTATTGCGGGTTTTCCTTGTCACAGTCCTACACAGAATATTATCTTTGATTACATAATTCTGCTGCTTATACTTTATATATTCTTTTTCTTTATGATTGCCTTTCAAAGCATTTATAATTGTTTCTATTTTCTGATCTTTTCTTTGCTCAGTCTGTAACAATTCAGCACTCCAGCCTAAATCTTCTTGTTCAGATATTGTTTTTACAATAGGCATGGATGTTGATATATCTATTAATTCAGCTAAAGACTCCGTACAAGATGACACGGGGTTGCGTGATAATGCATCCGCAATGATATTTGCTTTCCCAGGTAAATACCCGATTCTTGCGCCAAAATCTTGAATGATTAAATGCCACCGAGTTCGTTTAGGGCTGTGATTGAAGCCTTTAAAGAACTCTGTTAGTGGTTTATGGTCAGTAAGAACCTTAACGGGATAACATTAAATTATGAACTTAAAATGCACTAGCGAATTAACAAAGCTAGTCCTTCCTTGTCTATTACTGCATACTTACTTTCGGAAGTTCTCAATTTTCGAGAATAGAAAGCTATCGGGAAAAACTGTTTATCATATTGCTGAAGCAATACCCCTCCTACTCCTAAGTCTGAGGCGTCTGTTGCAATGAAGAATTCCTTACCGAAGTCAGGAAATTTTAAGATAGGAGAACTACACAGTTCATCTTTCAAAGTATTAAACGCCTGTTGATGTTGCTCAGACCATATGAAATCTACGCCCTTCTTCGTAAGATCAGTTAAAGGAGCGGCTATTATTGAATAGTTGCGTATAAAACGCCTGTAATATCCACTACAACCCAGAAATTGCTGTATTCCCTTGACATTAGTAGGTATGGGAAAATTACGTATAGCCGACACCTTATCATGGACTACTTTAAGACCTTGGCTTGACACCATGAAACCCAAATATATTAATTCTGTTTTGAAAAATTCACACTTACTAATCTTTACCCTTAAGTTATGTTGTCTTAATCTCTGTAGTACTAGTTCTAACTTACGTAGATGTTCCTCTAAGGTGTTGGAAAAGATTACAAGATCATCCATATAGGCATGCAATATATCCCCTAACAAGTCTCCAAACACTATGTTAATCATTCTTGTAAATGTTATAGGAGCACAACGTAAACCAAAAGGCATCCGTAAAAATTCATAATGTCCCCTGGCTGTGCTGAAGGCTGTGTATGGGATACTATCTTCTTCTAATGATATCTGGTGAAAGCCTTTAAGTAAGTCCAAACTGGTAAAATATTTATTCTGACCTAACAAAGACAAAATATCGTCAGTACATGGCACTGGGAATCGATCAGGGATCGTTTCCTCGTTTAGACGACGAAAGTCGACGCAGGTACGCCATGTTCGATCTTTTTTCGGTACAACTATTAAAGGAAAATTATAAGGGCTATTTGATTTTCTAATGACTCCTTCCTCTAACATTTTACCTACTTCATCATTTATTTCATTCTGGAATTTCATAGGGAGTCTGTACGAGGGTACATATATAATTTTCTGTTTGTCTTTTAACCTTATTTGATGCTCGATCACATCTGTTTTCCCTAAGGATCCATCCGTAGTGGAAAAGACATCTGTATATTTATTTAAAAGTTCAAAAATTTTCTGCTGAATTTCTTCGTCTTGAATGTCCTTACTGATTTTATTTTTAATAGATCGTAAAAGGGATTCATCCGCAACTGATTGAGAGTGATTGATTTTAGCAACGGTAAGAATACGATGTTTATAAACTTCTACATCCAAGATATGTTGACTTTTGTGAATTACTAAAGTGTTATTTAAATGATTACAGACTTCGATATTACATTGCTGATGTGAGCCTACTGTATAAATAGCTTGTGTGATAGACAATCCGTTGGTTTTCAAAGTATCGGAAAGGATTAATATTTCAGATCCCGGTAGTGTTTTCTTTATTTGCACTATTAAATTCGAAGGTATGTTTGGTTCGATATATTGCGTGCAAGATGATATTACGGGTGAACGAGAATTCTGCTGGGTCGCGTATATTATTTCTTTATTAGTGAGACAAGTTATTGGTTCTTCAACGTACGTTACGGTTACATTTGTCGTCTCCTTTTTATCCAAAACTGACTTTAAAGTATTAGAAGACTTATAGAATTTCCCTTTGATATACACGCCGTGCTTTGCAGGAGCTAAGATAATGTTTTGATTTCCCATAGATGGGTATCCTATAATTACAGCTGGATACATATTAATGTTTTTCACTACAACAAATGTATCGGCAAACGTGCGATTACCGACTCTGAACTGAATATGAGTTATGCCTATGACGTTTAATTCATTATTTCCTATACCTGAAAGTCTGATTCCTGATTTTTCAATCGGAAAGTTCGAAAACAACAAATGATGCGTCTTCAAATCCATAATATTACGTGGACTACCAGAGTCAAAAAATAACGTAAAGGATTTGTGTTCTAAATTTACAGCATATAAGGTTGGCCGTAACTCATTTTGGCTTATTATTGTATGAATTCGTTGCAAATCTACGGGAGCATGCACTGTTTTACTTAATTCGGCCGTGTGTTTCATAGGAAAATCTATTGTCTCACAATTATCTGATAAAACATTAAATTGATTATTCAATACTATTGATGTTGACATAAATGACCTTGACCCAACATCACTCTCTTCCCCTCTAGAGTTAACTATGTGGTATTTGCTTTGCTCTGCACATTCTGAAAATTAGGCTGACTTTGCGAGGTCTGGTTTGACGGCCCAGGCTCAGCGATATTTGAAGAAGTGTTTGTTTGTTTCGGACTCTGAACTGCATTGACATTTTGTTGTTTCTTCTTATTGTTAAAATGAGGATTTTTCTTTTTATTTCCATATGGAACTGACTGTGGAATTGACTGTGTATTTCTAGGATATTGTTGTGTCTTACGCGCGTAACATTGACTATAAGAATGTGATCCTGTGTTGTGAACTGAACAAAATTTCGTTCTACAGTCTGCGCTTATGTGACCTTGACGTTTGCAGTTGTAACACGTCACTCCCGCTACTGGATTATTAATTACGTTCACTGTTTGTGGTTTTGTTTCATTCTTAGCAAAAACTTGAGTTAACACGGGATCGAGATCTGGACACTTGGACATGTGCTTCTTTATCTGTTTATAGACATCCAATTCCGTACTTGCAGGCATTAACTTCTTATCAAAGCACCGCACTAAAGCTTCAGGCAACATAAGTGTCATGCAAGTTAAATACATTAATCGTAAAAAATCTTTCACGGAGATATTATCGTTAGTAACCAAAGTGGAATTACCTAAAATGTCCTGATATTCGTTAAGCCTATCAGCTATGAGAGCTGCTCTCTCAACAACATTAAGCCGATTCATAGTGGCTTGATTAAGTGTATTTCGTAACGTTAACACTACATCCAAAGCTTCCTCACCCCCATAGATCGCGCGTAACCTAACTTTGAAATCATCCCAAGTAACTGCTTCCTGAAATGAAACACCTCTTAAATACGCACTCGCATCCCCCTTAGAAAAATCTATAAAACTTTTAGCTTCTTGTAATTGTACAAAAGGATCTACGATTTGTTTGGCATTTAAATGGGCATCAACGGATGAAATCCATGACTCCACATTTTGTGGCAAGAACCCGTTGACACGGCCTTGAAAAGGAAGGATTGCTGACCTGGCATTTACAAGCGTCACAATTGGAGGAGGATTAGCCTGGCCTACACCACTAGGTCCAGGGGTAGGGCTGACAGGAGGAGCCATGACTGCTGTATTCTTTTTTTTTCTATCTCTTTGACCCCTTTCAATCCTATCAAAATATCTATATGAGTACAGACGCCCACTGCGTAAACGCATATGTATAATAAAATTCCCCCAACAATGTTACTAATCCCAATACATTTCCCCCCAAGAGTTTATGAAAGAAAAAGGAATTAGCACAAAGAAAGAAAAATTCTAAATGAGAATTCGGAGTTTCTTATAACAAAGTTTAGGAATTCACTCACCCCAGTAATAATTGACTAACGACTTGTGATAACTACACTTCACTGCACAAACTGAAATGAATACAAAATCTCTGTACTTAGCTTATATATGAAGTCGAGTCGTCTCTCTCTCTCTCTCTCTTGATGTTTTGTTAGCGATGTCTCGTTCTAGTTTCTTGTAGAATGTAGGTCTTCCTGGATATGTTTTGCAATAGTTGAATGCCAGTCCTTGGGTTTCCTAGGATGTTGATTGAAGATTCTATTTGTATACTAACATATGTTGGTGTTAGCATTTTCGTTGGACTTAGTCAAAATTGTAGATTCTTGTAGATAGTTTTATTTTGAAGTCTTGAAGATCATTCTCTGGTTTCACAGCTTTTATGTTGAAGTCTTGAAGATATATCTCTGGTTTTACAGCTATTTATTTTGAAGTCTTGAAGATATTTCTCTAATTCTTAGAGTTTAACCGCTGTCTTTGAGTTTAATCGCTGCCACCATTTATTGGTGTGCTACTGTCTTAAGCACACATTTGAGTATGAGTTGTTTTCAAATGTATTTGAATGGTTTACTGAACACATTTTAGTAGTTTTTAAGTTTTATTGTGAATAACAACTGAGTTAAACATCTCCATCACTGGAGGAAGCTGTGTTGGTCCACATGACCAATTCTGGTGAAGTTTAGATATGAACTGCACAAATTACTGATATCCCAAATATCGTACACTTGCTTTAATTTGGCTAAGTGACGGAATCGGAAGACACCTGCATCCGGTGACGTCACAAACTTTCACACGAAGAGACAATGTGTTGACACTAAGAAAGAATGACAACTTAGCATCTTACATCCTGTATACAATTTGAGTTGACCATAGCAAATCTCACGGTCAGCTCTTCCAACCAACATGACATATTACGTCATTTGTTTTAAACATGTAATATTACTATTCTAATCATTACATAAATACATATAAATAAA
>NC_090756.1:58442783-58445283 GCF_036898095.1 Palaemon carinicauda
CTATAAGTAACAAAATAAAAACAATTACGGAATAAGTAGAATTGTTAATAACTTTCATAATTATCATAGTCACTTTTTGGGGGGTCAACTCTTTCCAGAAAGGAACGATCTAGGCTCCGTCAATGGCATGTGTCCTTTTATTTTTATTTTATTTCTTTTTAAATCAAAGCAATTATTTTGGTAAACAAGTTAGTTAGAATGACCCTTTGAGCGTCGTGTGACGAGCCGAGAGAAGGTTGTGATTCAAAGACAGAATGAAAGCAACTGAGTAACTTTTTAAAGGAACCCTCCTTTATATACAAAAACTTAATGCAACAGGAAACTTTCTGTTCAACCAACACCGCACCGCTTAACAGTTAACGGTGAGAAAAACATACATGTTATTTCAAGTTTTTTTTTATTGCCAGAGGAGAGTGAGATTACAATCATAGTATATACGAAAAATGAAATGTCGTTTCTATGTAACAGGGTTGGGCATGAATGTAAAGAGAGTTTTATATGAGAAAGTGATTGTACCAACTGTGATGTATGGATCGGAGTTTTGGGGAATGAAAGTGATGGAGAGACAGAAATTGAATGTGTTTGAGATGAAGTGTCTGAGGAGTATGGCTGTTGTATCTCGAGTTGATAGGGTTAGGAACGAAGTGGTGAGGGTGAGAACGGGTGTAAGAAATGAGTTAGCGGCTAGAGTGGATATGAATGTGTTGAGGTGGTTTGGCCATGTTGAGCGAATGGAAAATGGCTGTCTGCTAAAGAAGGTGATGAATGCAAGAGTTGATGGGAGAAGTACAAGAGGAAGGCCAAGGTTTGGGTGGATGGATGGTGTGAAGAAAGCTCTGGGTGATAGGAGGATAGATGTGAGAGAGGCAAGAGAGCGTGCTAGAAATAGGAATGAATGGCGAGCGATTGTGACGCAGTTCCGGTAGGCCCTGCTGCTTCCTCCAGTGCCTTAGATGACCGCGGAGGTAGCAGCAGTAGGGGACTCAGCAGTATGAAGCTTCATCTGTGGTGGAAATGTGGGAGGTTGGGCTGTGGCACCCTAGCAGTACCAGCTGAACTCGGCTGAGTCCCTGGTTAGGCTGGAGGAACGTAGAGAGTAGAGGTCCCCTTTTTTGTTTTGTTTCTTTTTGATGTCGGCTACCCCCCAAAATTGGGGGAAGTGCCTTTGGTATATGTATGTATGTATGATGTAGGATCATGTGACACATTGCTGGTACAACCACGTGAATGTTGCCAACTAGAACTTTAATAAGGCCCCTAAGAAAAGTCTCTTCTGAAATCTGATCAGGTATTGCTAATGACGAAATGAAAACGACATTTGGTTGCACGAGTCAAATAATGATTGGCAAGGTTGAAGTTGACTTAGTTTGACATATCTGAAAACTAGGTTGACTAACTTTCATTCTGTCCACTTACCCATAACCTCCTCTAACCTACAGTCATGATTAGTGGGATTTTTGTGTCTATAGTCACAGTTTTGTTTTTTCTAATATCTAATGATTTGTTGACAGCCAAACAACCCACAGATGAAAATAGTTTATAATTTTGCCATTAATAAGATAAACAATAAAATATCACATCAGAATAACATATTAGTTCGATGAAATTTGTACTAATATATAAATAGATAAAACTGTATTAACCAGACTTTTTTTTTTATCTTTTTAGGAGTCACTGAATTTAGGAATATTTGGTCAATTGATCTGTAACTAAGGTATCTCAGTCAAGATTGAATTGGGAGGTCCTTAAACAGACAGTATAATTTCTCATATAGAAATCTCTTTAATTCTTAACGTGGAGTGCCTTAAACAAACAGCAAGACATTATAGTTTCTTAGGGGCAAGAGGGTAAAGAGAATGAAACAGAAAGACAGTGTAGTTTCCCATATGTAAATCTCTATCAATTCTGAAGAGTAGTACCTTAACCAGAAAGCCAGACAGTGTATAGTAGTTTTTCAGACACAAATCTCTGTCTATTCTGATGGGGGAGAGTCTTAAACAGAGAGTTAGGCAGTGTAAATTGTAACATGTAAATCTCTGTCAATTTTGAAGATGAAGTGCCTTAAAGAGAAAGTCACACATTGTATTATCTCAGATGTAAGTTTTATATTCGTATTAGAAGAGAGTTCAGAAAACCATTAACCAAAATTACTTTGTTTCTCTATCAAATTAAAATGATCTGATATATGAAAACCAAATGCAAGAAGAAATTCTTTTTCCTCGGACCTCACACCAATCCCCCAAGACTTACTTCATAAATTCCAATGTTCGGTATATTTTGCCTTTGAAAAGATTGCTGGCCCATAACGAAGCAGTTTTCGGGGTTCTATTCCAATCTTCTAGGTCCCTCCTGACCTCTGGCTGGGATCAAATTTATTTTCCAGGAAACAAAGAGAATGAAATAACAACGGAAGATAAACGCACCTTTATCCATAGTTCCCTAGCATAATTTAAACCGTAATATTTGGAATTTGTTTTTCATTTGCTACATGTTTTTTTGT
>NC_090756.1:58450283-58455283 GCF_036898095.1 Palaemon carinicauda
TGTGCAAATGATGCATGGTCCATATTGTGCACTAATACAATATATGCCTTTGTTTTGAATTTGAAATATATGCTCATATATTTAGGTTTGAATTTGAACTATATGTTGATATATTTAGGTTTGAATTTGAAATATATGCTGATATATTTAGGTTTGAATTTGAACTATATGCTGATCTATTAAGATTTGAATTTGAAATATATGCTGATATATTTAGGTTTGAATTTGAAATATATGCTAATATATCTAGGTTTGAGTTTGAAATATATGCTGATATATTTAGGTTTGAATTTGAACTATATGCTGATATATACAAGTGTAACTTCCTTTTTATTTTCTCTTCTATCTCATTTACCTACATAATATATATATATATATATATATATATATATATATATATATATATATATATATATATATATATATATATATATATATATATATATATATATATATATATATATATATATATATATATATATATGTATATATATATATATATATATGCATGTGTATGTCTGTGTATGTATGTATGTAACTACATGCACCTTTGTTTTGTATATTCATGTATATGTGCGATATACGAGTTTAGCGAAAAACATTCATTTCCTACTCGTTTTGGAGTTGTAATATATAGGTATCCAAAAGGGTACCAGAAGAGAGAGAGAGAGAGAGAGAGAGAGAGAGAGAGAGAGATAGAGAGAGAGTAAGAGAGAGAGAGAGAGAGATATTAATCAAAGACAATTCCCATAGTGGGAGTGTGGTTAATGGAATACTTAATAATCTAAATGTTCTGTACCAACTGTGTGTCACACGATTATCCATAGTAACGACATTTCTTTTTGTGTATAAATTATGCTTGTATCTTTGGTCTCCCCTCGCACTGACAAGGACCTGAAATAACATGTCGGTTTTCTCACTGTTAACTGTTAATCAGTGTGGTGTCGGTTGAACAGAAAATTGCCTGTTATGTCTTTCATGCCTTTTTTGCCTGGAATTTATGTATAAACAGATGTTCTGTAATAAATTTATTCAGTTGCTTTCATCCTGCCTTTGAGTCAGCTCGTCACATTGGTAACCCCGTATGTCGATTCGCTCCTCCTGCCTTTCATACACCCCCCGTCCCTCCATCATTGGTACTATGGCGGACTCTACTGAAGATGGCGCCGCTCCATTGTTCGCCAGCGGAGAGGCGTTCGCTTTGTTTCTGCGCGCAGAAGTCCAATTCCACATCAAGGGCGTAACTCCCTCAACCACCAAAGCAGAATATGTTCTCGAAGCGATACCCAAGGAAACCTTGCCGGAAATATCCAGCTGACTTTGTGAACAAGTAGACACCCTGATAGCGTATGACACCCTTAAAATATACCTGCAGCAGTACTCGCCATTGCCAGCCGCCCGTATAGCAAATCTTTTTCAGCTCTCTCAACAACCATTGGGGGACCTAGGGCTTCGGTCACCCTTGGGGAAATGACCTTTATCGCTCACCTGTAACCTGCCGCAGATGGCTCTCCTCGTGAGGTGAACCTAATTTGTGCCCTTTGGATATACAGTTCACCAGAACTTCTACGCGCTGCCATACCCTATGTCGAAAGTTTACCAACAAAAGACTTGATGATCAAAGCCCACGCCCTTATGGGCAGACTCTTCATGACCTTCAAGACCTCCATCAACGCTTCCTCTCCTGACAAGGAGGATGCCTATTCAACGTTAACCAAAGCTGACTTGAATGCCGTAGGTCATACATGCCTACCACTTGACGAGCTGTAGCGGCGACAAAGCCACCCATCACCAACCACTCGCTCACGCCCCAACCAAAGACTTCTACAGCCACTTACTACCGCCCATCGGCCGCAGTTCTGATACTACCAATACAGATTCTGGGCAGCCGCGAAAAAATGTGCCAAGGATTGTCAGTGTTTCTAATCTTTTCTTTTTACATGATGCAGGAATAGGTGTGTGATTTTTGGTAGACACGGGTGCTTGTTGTTCTCTTTTGAGAATGGAACTCTTCAGGACAAAATGTAGTCTGTCTACGTCTGCCGACGTCCACGTGGTAGCTGCCAACGGATCTGCGATACCCACCTACAGTTATGAAAACCTCATATTCTAGTTTGGAAACGGTAAATTCAATTGGATATTTTTTGTTGCTAACGTCATATTGCTAATCCTCGGCGCGGATTTCCTCTCTCATTTCCACCTTCTGGTTGATGTCGCCCACTGACGATTGGTCAACTCAGACTCGTACTTGTCGACACCCTTTCAACCCGTACCCTCCAACCTCGCTCTCCACATCAGCGCACCCACGGATGCCTACGCCCACCTCCTCATAGCATACCCGGAAGTTTTCCGTCAAGAACTTTGCCACACGCCCACGGCTCCTGCCAAGCACGGTATTCCTCACCATATCAAGACGACGGGACCACCAGTCTTCGCAAATTCAGATGTCTGGTACCGGAACGATTGACAGCCGCCAAACAGATGTTCACTGAAATGGAGGAAATGGGGAAAAAAGGCCTCTAGCCCATGGTCATCACCCTTGCACATCGTTCTGAAGAAAGATGGCTCCCTCCATCCGTGCGGGGATAACAGGCTCCTGAACATACATACAGAACCGGATCACTACCCCCTCCCAAACATCGCCGACGTGACCTCCTACCTGCACAAAGTGAAGGGTTTCTCCACGCTCGACCTCCTAAACAGGTATTATCAGGTGCCTATGAACCCACAAGACATCCCCAAGACCACTATCACCACTCCGTTTGGTACATACACCTTCAATTACTACTGTTTTGGCCTTTGAAATGCTGGGGCAACTTTCCAATATCTCATGGATGGCATCTGTGTATGTGGACGACATACTTGTTTTCTCTTCCTCAAAAGAGGAAAACCTCCGTCACCTGTGTATCGTGCTCGACTGCCTGCAACAAAATAGCCTTGTAGTCTGGTACGACAAGTGTACCTTCGGCAGCACCAAAGTGTCGTTCTTAGGGCACCGAATCTCTCCTGAAGGAGTCCTTCCCCTTCCTGAGAAGGTAGCAGCTGTTCAAAACTTCCCCATGCCCGACTCTCAAAGCTCTACAGGAATTCTTGGGCATGATCAACTATTATCACCATTTTCTACCAGCAGTTACCACCACTCTTGCGCCCCTCTATACCTCCCTCAAGGGCAAGCAAAAAAGACCTGAAGTTGGGTCCCCTTCATGATGCGGCCCTCTGCAATGCAAAGAAGGCCCTATCAACCGTGGCGCCTCTCACTTTTCTGATCTCACATGCCCCTCTACTTCTTTCCACCGATGCCAGCGACCTCACTATTGGTGGAGCACTTGAACAGGTGGTCAACAGCTCACCCCGGCCATTGGCCTTCTTCAGCAGAAAACTCTCCAAGGCAGAAACGGGTTATTCTACCTTCAATCGTGAATTGCTGGCAATACACTTGGCTGTCCGTCACTTTCACCATTTCTTAGAAGGTACGCCCTTCATTATTCACACAGACATATGTGTCTGGTTCACGCCTTCACTCGAATGTCTGACGCCTGGTCCGCCCGTCAATGCCGACATGTCTCTGCCGTGGCTGAATAAAATTGCACCCTTCGACACGTCCCTGGGAAAATAAATCCCGTTGCCGAAGCCCTGTCAAGAAACACGTTGGCTGCCGTTCAACTGGGATTAGATTACAATGCCTGGCTGAAGACCCACGACCGGATTCAGAATATCAAGCATGTAGGACATAATGCACGTCCCTCCGTTGGGAAGACTTCCCCCTCGAAGACTCCATCACCACCCTCCTCTGTGACGTCACTACTGGTAGACCGCGACCTTGGATTTCTGTTCCCATGCGCAGACAGGTGTTTCATTTCATTCACGGCCTTTCGCATCCCTCATGCCGTTCTACTGCACAGCTGCTGAAGACAAAGTTTATTTTTCAGAGCATTTCTAAGGATGCTAAGGATTGAGTACCTTTCCTCAACCTCAGAGTCATTTCGCCTATGTTCACGTTGACGTTGTAGGCCCGCTATCCATATTACAAGGACATCGTTATCTGATTACCGTCATCGACCACTCCACTCATTGGCCTGAAGCCATTCCCATGGAAACTGCAACGTCTGCCTCATGTACATCTGCTTTACTCTCAGGATGGATTGCAAGATTTGGTATCCCTGAGCCTAATACTTCTGATAGGGGTACCACTTTTACCCCTCAATTGTGTACATCATAAGCGAATCTTTTGGGCATCACCCTACATCAGACAATTCCCTACAACCCTGCTGCCAATGGAATGATTGAACGTTTTCATCGCACCCTTAAAGCAGGTCTGATGTCCTGCTGCAGGGATTCCTACTGGATTACTCAGCTTCCCTGGGTCCTCCTTGGACTAAGGACTACTCCTAAAAACGCCCTCGACGTCTCGGCAACTGAAATGGTGTATGGCGATTCGTTGGTCGTCCATACCGAAATTTTTCCTTCTGCAACCTCATCCAACGATCTCCAGCGCTTACGTCACGTCCTGGGAAAATCTACTCAATGCCACCAGACATACACGCCCCCAACGAAGGATCACATACCGACAGACTTGCACTCAGCAACGCACGTCTTCCTACGTAACGACACAAGCAAGCCCCCGCTAACGCCCAATTACACGGTCTCTTTCTTTGTGATCAGACGCAGTCCGAAACCATTCCTACTAAACATTCGTGGCAAAGAAGACTGGGTCTCCATTGATTGTCTAAAACATGCTTATCTTTTGCCAGATGACCAGCCTACAGTTTGCCTCTCTAGATCAGGGCACCCTATTTATCATGTACAGTATGTCATTTTTAGGGGGGGAGCCATGTATCAACCGTGTGTATATAGTAACAACATTTAATTTTTAGTATATACTATGCTTGTATCTTCGCTCTCCCCTCACACCTATAAGGACCTAAAATAATTTATCTATTTTTCTCACTGTTAACTATTAACTAGTGCAGTGTCGGTTGAACATGAAATTAGTTGTTTTG
>NC_090756.1:58460283-58463164 GCF_036898095.1 Palaemon carinicauda
TTTAGGACACATCTTGATGTACTTTGGATGAAGTCGGACCCATGGAGGTGAAGATCTGAAATGAGTAAAAAAGGGTAACTTTTTTTTGGCCAAAAAAATTTGTCCAAATTTCATGAATTTTTTTGGGTACCCAAATGAAATAGGATGTGGCTAATTTTTTTAGGGAATATACATATGTTATCCTAAAATAGAAATATGTAAAAAAATCTTCATTATTTTGTAAATTACATTTATATCAGTGGGCCATATCTAAAGGTAATTTTTTGAGTACTTAGAAATTTCGTAAAAAAATGCATATATTTAATATATAATACGATATTTATGCAGGTAAAATATACCAAAATATCACAAATTCTATAGGGAACAAGAATATATATAGATAGGGCAACTTACGCTTCGGATATGTCCACAAAATGGCCCCCAACCACACTGACTCAGACTCCCTAATCTGCCACTTGAAATGTAGGAAGGGTATGTCAATTTCAAGGTGTTATTTACTAATCTAATTATTATTGGATATGCATAAAAATTGTATGGTGGGTTGCTGGATAATTGTCGATTATTTTACAACTATAAAATTAAAATTCTGACCCAAAAAAATTTTTTGATGGGAAATAAAATCGAAAAAAAAAAATGGGAAACAATATAATATTTTAGCTGAAAAAATTTGATGATATTCAATCAAAAAAAAAGGTAAACAAAATTTTCCGACAAATAAACCTCTAGAGGAATCATTACTCTGTGATAGTTCCTTATTACGTAGTAATTTTGAAAGAAATGGGAAAAAACGAAAAAATGGCAATCACCGGAAAATCGAACACATACCTATATATACGCCATATATGGCTAAAAAAAAGATAGGCATGGGTAGCCAGATCATCTAGAAACACTTTCCAACACTATAAAAATATAAGTTTTGCGACACTACTTGCCAATTCCTTACGGTAACATGACTAAGCAAAAAATACAAAACAAATAAAAAGGGGGCACTCGCGGAAAAATGGCCAACATTCTAATATACGGCATCTCAGATAAAAAAAAAGACATGCACGTGTTAGCCCAACCATCAAGGCACACTTTCTAACACATAAACATGAAAAAAAAATCAATAATATACGGCAATTCCTTACTACGTAGTAAATTTTTACAAATATTGAAAAAAAAAAACAGAAATTGGCAACCGCAGTTAAATACCCAATATACCAATAACTACGTCGTATCTGACAAAAAAAAAGTCACGCATGGGTAGCCAGATCATCTTGACACTCTTTCCAACACTAAAAAAGCAAAAGTTTTACGACACTATTTGGCAATATCTTACGGAAAAATGACTTGGCAAAAAAATGAAAAAAAAAATGAAAAAGGGGCACTCGCGGTAAAATGCCCAACATTCTAATATACGGCATCTCATATAAAAAAAAGACATACATGTGTTAGCCCAACCATCAAGGCACACTTTCTAACACATAAACATGAAAAAAAAATCAATAATATACGGCAATTCCTTACTACGTAAAATTGTTTACAAATATTGAAAAAAAAAACAGAAATTGGCAACCGCAGTTAAATACCCAATATACCAATAACTACGTCGTATCTGACAAAAACAAAGTCACGCATGGGTAGCCAGATCATCTAGACACACTTTCCAACACTAAACAAGCAAAAGTTTTACGACACTATTTGGCAATATCTTACGGAAAAATGACTTGGCAAAAAAATGAAAAAAATGAAAAAGGGGCACTCGCGATAAAATGGTCCTCGTGATGATGAACGACATTTTAACTAAAAAAAAATCATGCACATGGTAGCCAAACAATTCACCAAGACTTTCCACAATTGATATCCTATACAAGTTGCACCATTCTACGACAATTTCATAATACGTAATAACTTTGATAATTATGCAAATTACCTTAGAAGGGTAAACTCGGTCGCGCTCGACCCCGACGCGTCTCAGAAATCAGGGAAGGAGTACAGCTACAGCAATGCACATCTGGACACTACTAGACGTATAGGCGAGACACCTCCTGCAGGTCGATCACCCACAAATTCAGTCACGGGGGTGAGTCACGTGAAAAAAAACCTCTTTTTTTTTTTACGCTCGGGGTCGTGTACGACCCACCGTACCTATCCAGGGTTAAGGCAGTGACAGTCTTGTCATTGAACACCTGACATACTAAGGGTAGGCTCTGCGTTGAAGGGGTTTGGGGAAAACAGCGGTGTGCGTCATCTTGGTTAAGCAAATGGAGTAGCTCGGTCGATCTCATAAAGCTTCCGAATATCACTCCAGTAAGCTTTGTACTGATTACCATGTACAAGAAATGAGTGTCTGGCCATCAACAATAATCCAGTTGCTACGAACATTTTTGAGATGTGCACGTAGTCGCACACTAAGAACATAGATTGCTCTTGAATGGATAGCACTTGACAACTTCCAGGTCCTCCTAGTTTAGAATAAACACTACGATTGGTATTGCAGTTGTCACATATCAAAGAAATCACAGTACCGCCAGCACCAACAACATCTAAGGCAGCTTCAGTAAGAAGTTCACTCAGCTTATCAGCAGCTAGCTTTTTGCAGGGTAAAACGCGTAGAATATAGCTTGGACCACCAAAATGGCAGGCAACTTCAACAACCATAGCATGTGAAGTAAGCATTTCATGGTCACTACCCACCTCAACGTTTTTAGCATATCCTAGAACATGTCCTCCAGAAAATCGCAATGTCTCGATCAGCTTTACTTCATCAAACATTAGATTCACCAAACGCTGCTGCGGCTCAAGCTGGTCGAATAACGTTTTTGAGGTTTGGGGAAAACAGCAGTGTGCGTCAGCTTGGTTAAGCAAATAGGAGTAGCTCCGTCGATCTCATAAAGCT
>NC_090756.1:58466164-58473664 GCF_036898095.1 Palaemon carinicauda
AACTGTAGGCGGGTCATCTGGCAGGAGATAAGCATGTTTTAGACGATCAATGGAGACCCAGTCTTCTTTGCCACGAATGTTAGTAGGAATGGTTTCGGACTGCATCGGATCACAAGGAAAAAGCCAGTGTAATTGGGCGTTAGCGGTGGCTTGCTTGTGTCGTTACATAGGAACACGTGCGTTGCTGTCGGTATGTGATCCTTCGTTGGGGGCGTGTATGTCTGGTGGCATTGAGTAGATTTTCCCACGACGTGACGTATGCGCTCTAGATCGTCGGATGAGGTTGCAGAAGGAAAAAATTCGGCAGGGACGACCAACGAATTGCCATACACCATTTCAGCTGCCGAGACGTCGAGGGCGTCTTTAGGAGTGGTCCTTAGTCCAAGGAAGACCCAGGGAAGCGGAGTAAATGCAGTTGGAATCCTTGCAGCGGGACATCAGACCTGCTTTAAGGGTGCGATGAAAACGTTTAACCATTCCATTTGCAGCAGGGTTGTATGAAATTGTCTGATATAGGGGTGATGCCCAAGAGATTCGCTAGTGATGTCCACAATTGAGAGGTAAAAGTGATATCACTATCAGAAGTAATATGCTCAGAGATACCAAATCTTGCAATCCATCCTGAGAGTAAGGCAGATGTAACATGAGGCAGACGTTGCAGTTTCCATGGGAATGGCTTCAGGCCAACGAGTGGAGTGGTCGATGACGGTAAACAGATAACAATGTCCTTGTAATATGGGTAGGGGGACTACAACGTCGACGTTAATATGGGCGAAACGACGCTGAGGTTGAGGAAAGGTGCCCAATCCTGAATCCGTGTGTCAATGTACTTTTTAAGTTTGGAAAGAAGTACAGGCGAAGACCGCAATCCTTGGCATCCATAGAAATGCTGTGACAAATAAGCTTTTTCTTCAGCAGCTGTGCAGTAGAACGGTATGAGGGATGTGAAAGGCCGGGAATGAAATGAAACACCTGTCTGCGCATGGGAGCAAAAATTCAAGGTCGCGGTCTACCAGTACTGACGTCACAGAGGAGAGTGGTGTTGGAGTTGTCGAGGGGGATGTCTCCCCAACGGAGGGAGGTGCAGGATGTCCTACATGCTTGATACTCTGTATCCGGTCGTTGTGCTTCAGCCAGGGCAATGTAATCCAATCCCAGTTGAACATCAGCCAACGTGTTTCTTGACAGGGTATTGACAACGGAATTCATTTTCCAAGGTACGTGTTGAAGGGCGCAATTTTATTCTGCCACGGCAGAGAGATGTCGGCGTTGACGGGCGGACCAGGCGTCACTGTCGAGTAAAGGCGTTCACCAGAGGCATGTGTCTGTGTGAATGACGAAGGGCGTACCTTCTAAGAAATGGTTGAAAGTGACGGACAGCCAAGTGCATTGCCAGCAATTCACGATTGAAGATAGAATAACCCGATTCTGCCATTGAAAGTTTTCTGCTGAAGAAGGCCAATGGGTGGGGCGAGCTGTTGACCACCTGTTCAAGTGCTGCACTTAATAGCGAGGTCGCTGGCATCGGTGGAGAGAAGTAAAGGGGACTGTGAGATGAGAAAAGTAAGAGCCGCCACGGTTGATGGGGCCTTCTTTGCATTGCAGAGGGCCGCTTCATGAAGGGGACCTAACTTCAGGTCTTTTTTGCTTACCATTGAGGGAGGTATAGAGGGGCGCAAGAGTGGTGGTAATGGCTGTCAGAAAATGGTGATAATAGTTGATCATGCCCAAGAATTCCTGCAGAGCTTTGACAGTCGAGGGCGTGGGGAAATTCTGAACGGCATGGCTACCTTCTCAGGAAGGGGATTGACTCCTTCAGGAGAGATGCGGTGCCCTAAGAACGACACTTTGGTGCCGCCAAAGGTACACTTGTCGTACCGGACTACAAGGCTGTTTTGTTGCAGGCAGTCGAGCACGATGAGCAGGTGACGGAGGTGTTCCGCTTTTGAGGAAGAGAAAACAAGTATGTCGTCCACATCACATACATAGAAGGGGAGGTCCTCCAAGATGCCATCCATGAGACGTTGAAAAGTGGCCCCAGCATTTCAAAGGCCAAAACAGGAGTAATTGAAGGTGTATGTACCAAACAGAGTGGTGATAATGGTCTTGGGGGATGTCTTGTGTGGTTCATAGGCACCTGATAATACCCATTCAGGAGGTCGAGCGTGGAGAAAACATTCACTTTGTGCAGGTAGGAGGTCACGTCGGCGATGTTTGGGAGGGGGTAGTGATCCGGTTCTGTATGCATGTTCAGGAGCCTGTTATCCCCGCACGGATGGAGGGAGCCATCTTTCTTTGGAACGATGTGCATGGGTGACGACCATGGACTGTAGGCCTTTTGGTTAAGCCCCATTTCCTCCATTTCAGTGAACGTCTGTTTGGCGGCTGCCAATCGTTCCGGTACCAGACGTCTGAATTTTGCGAAGACTGGGGGTTCCCGTCGTCTTGATATGGTGAGGAATACCATGCTTGGCAGGAGCCGTAGGCGTTTGGCGAAGTTCTGGACGGAAAACTTCCGGGTACGACGTGAGGAGGTGGGCCTAGGAATCCGTGGGTGCGCTGATGTGGAGAGCGAGGTTGGAGGGTGTGGGTTGAAGGCGTGTCGACAAGTACGAGTCTGCCTTGACCAATCGTCAGTGGGCGACATCAACCAGAAGGTGGAAATGAGAGAGGAAATCCGCGCCGAGAATTAGCAATGTGACGTCAGCAACGAGAAACATCATATTAAAATTTACCGTTTTCCAAACGATAATGTGAGGTTCTCATAACTGTAGGTGGGTATCGCAGATCCGTTGGCAAGCTACCACGCGGACGTCGGCAGACATAGACAGACTACGTTGTGTCCTGAAGAGTTCCCTTGGCAAAAGAGAACAACAAGCACCCATGTCTACCAAAAATCGCACACCTATTACTGCATCACGTAAAAAGAAAAGATTAGAAACATGGGAGGCCACCGCCATGAGCGATGGCTTACTTACACGTTTTTTTGGCCACTGACAACCCTGGGCACATTTCTTCGCGGCTGCCCAGAATCTGTATTGGTAGTAACAGAACTGCGGCCGATGTCGGTAGTAAGTGGCTGTAGAAGTCGTTGGTTGAGGCTTGAGTGAGTGGAGGGTGATGGGTGGCTTTGTCGCCGCTCCGGCTCGTCAAGTGGTAGGCATGTATGACCTACGGCATTCAAGTCGGCTTTGGTTGACGTTGAATAGGCATCCTCCTTGTCAGGAGTGGAAGCGTTGATGGAGGTCTTGAAGGTCATGAAGTGTCTGTCCATAAGGGCGTCGGCTTTCATAATCAAGTCTTTTATTAGTAAACTTTCGACATGGGGTTATGGCAAACGCGTATTAGTTCTGGTAAACTGCGTATCCAAAGGGCACGAATTAGGTTCACCTCACGAGGAGACCCGTCTGCGGCAGGTTACAAGGCGAGCGATAAAGGTCATTTCCCTGAGGGCGAGCGAAGCCCGAGGTCCCCCAATGGTTGTTGAGAGAGCTAAAAAAGATTTGCTATACGGGCGGCTGGCGACGGCGAGTACTGCTGCAGGTATGTTTTGAGGGTGTCATACGCTATCAGGGTGTCTCCTTGTTCCCAAAGCAGCAGGATATTTCCGGGAAGATGTCCTTGGGTATCGCCGCGAGAATATATTCTGCTTTGGTGGTTGAGTGAGTTACGCCCTTGATGCGGAATTGGACTTCTGCGTGCTGAAACCAAGCGAACGCCTCTCCTCTGGCGGAACAACGAGAGTTTCAATGGTGCGGCGCCATCTTCAGTAGAGTCCGCCATAGTACCAATGGACCGAGGGGCGGGGGAGGTATGGAAGGCAGGAGGAGGGAGTCGACTTCCGGGGTCACCAATGTGACGAGCTGAGAGGAGGTTATGAGTCAAAGGCAGGATGTAAGCCACTGAGTAACTTTATTACAGAACATCTGTTTATACATAAACTCCAGGCAAAAAGGGCATGAAAGACATAACAGGAAATTTCCTGTTCAACCGACACCACACTGGTTAACAGTTAACAGTGAGAAAAACCGACATGTTATTTCAGGTCCTTGTCAGTGCGAGGGGGAGAGCAAAGATACAAGCATAATTTATACACAAAATGAAATGTCGTTACTCTGGATAATCGTGTGACACACGGTTGGTACAGAACATTTAGATTATTAAGTATTCCATTAAACCACACTCCCACTATTGGAATTGTCTTTGATTAATATCTATCTCTCTCTCTCTCTCTCCCTCTCTCTCTCATCTCCCCTCTCTCTCTCTCTTGGTACCCCTTTTTGATACCTCTATATTACAACTCAATAAGGAGTAGGAAATGAATGTTTTTCGCTACGCATCGTATATCGCACATATACATAAATATACAAAACAAAGGTGCAATGTAGTTACATACATACATACACAGACATACACACATACATATATAGATAGTATATATATATAATATATATATATACACCAACAAATGCAGTTGTTCTAAGACCACTGTAGGACAAATGCCTCAGATATTTCCTGAATCAAGTCTGTGGGTTGGCCAGTTTTCATCACCATGCTTACCACTGCAGATAGGTGATGGTGGAAGATTTTTGATTGATCGTACACAGGAAACCAACCATGTATAGATGGTCCTGAATATTACTGCTTTGCTGGTCCTTTTGTGTTGTGTGTGTGTGTGTGTCTCTCTCTCTCTCTCTCTCTCTCTCTCTCTCTCTCTCTCTATATATATTATAGATATATATATATATATCATCATACATATACCTAAGGCACTTCCCCTAATTTTGGGGGGTAGCCGACATCAACAAATGAAACAAAACAAAAAAGGGGGACCTCTACTCCCTACGTTCCTCCAGCCTAACCAGGGACTCAACCGAGTTCAGCTGGTACTGCTTAGGGTGCCACACCCCACCCTCCCACATTATCCACCACAGATGAAGGCTTCATAATGCTGAATTCCCCTACTGCTGCTACCTCCGCGGTCATCTAAGGCACCGGAGGAAGCAGCAGGGCCTACCGGAACTGCGTCGCAATCGACTCGCCATTCATTCCTATTTCTAGCACGCTCCTCTTGCCTCTCTCACATCTATCCTCCTATCACCCAGAGCTTTCTTCACACCATCCATCCACCCAAACCTTGGCCTTCCTCTTGTACTTCTCCCATCAACTCTTGCATTCATCAACTTCTTTAGCAAACAGCCATTTTCCATTCTCTCAACATGGCCAAACCACCTCAACACATTCATATCCACTCTAGCCGCTAACTCATTTCTTACACCCTTTCTCTCCCTCACCACTTCGTTCCTATCCCTATCTACTCGAGATACACTAGCCATATTCCTTAGACACTTCATCTCAAACACATTCAATTTCTGTCTCCCCATCACTCTCATTCCCCACAACTCCGATCCATACAACACAGTTGGGTACAATCACTTTCTCATATAGAACTCTCTTTACATTCATGCCCAACCCTCTATTTTTTACTACACCCTTAACTGCCCCCAACATTTTGCAACCTTCATTCACTCTCTGACGTACATCTGCTTCCACTCCACCATTTGCTGCAACAACAGACCCGAAGTACTTAAACTGATCCACCTCCTCAAGTAACTCTCCATTTAACATGACATTCAACCTTGCACCACCTTCCTTTTTCGTACAACTCGTAACCTTACTCTTACTCACCTTAACTCTCAACTTCCTTCTCTCACACACCCTTCCAAATTCTGTCACTATTCGGTCAAGCTTCTCTTCTTTGTCTGCTACCAGTACAGTATCATCCGCAAACAACTGATTTACCTCCCATTCATGGTCATTCTCGCCTACCAGTTTTAATCCTCGTCCAAGCACTCGATCATTCACCTCTCTCACCACTCCATCAACATACAGTTAAACAACCACGGCGACTTCACACATCCCTGTCTCAGCCCCACTCTCACCGGAAACCAATCACTCACTTCATTTCCTATTCTAACACATGCTTTACTACCTTTGTAGAAACTTTCCACTGCTTGCAACAACCTTCCACCAACTCCATATAACCTCATCACATTCCACATTTGCTTCCCTATCAACTCTATCATATGCTATCTCCAGATCCATAAACGCAACATACAACCTCCTTACCTTTTGCTAAATATTTCTCGCATATCTGCCTAACTGTAGAAATCTGATTCCTAAAACCCCTACCTCTTCTAAAACCACCCTGTACTTCCAAGATTGCATTCTCTGTTTTATCCTTTAATCCTATTAATCATTACTCTACCATACACTTTTCCAACTACACTCAACAAACTAATACCTCTTGAATTACAACACTCATTGCACATCTCCCTTACCCTTATATAGTGGTACAATACATGCACATACCTAATCTACTGGTACCCTTGACAACATAAAACACATATCAAACAATCTCACCATCCATTCAAGTACAGTCCACACCCCCTTCCTTCAACATCTCAGCTTTCACACCATCCATACCAGATGCTTTTCCTACTCTCGTTTCATCTAGTGCTCTCCTCACTTCCTCTATTATAATCTCTCTCTCATTCTCATTTCCTGTCACTGGCACCTTAACAGCTGGAACAGCAATTATATTTTGTATATATATATATATATATATATATATATATATGTTTTTTCAAAAAGGCCCATAAAAGAAACACAGGAAATATGAATAAATCACACTATATTTCGGTTCAATAAACATCGACCCTCTTCAGGATGTAAGGTAAAAGTGAGAATTACAGTGGAGTGACGGTTTATATATGAAAGCAAAAGGGTGTGTTCAATTGTTCTATAGTTGTTATAATTGCTGGAAGGATTAGCCAAATTTAATTACATTCAAGGTGCGTGTTCTTATTGTTGAGCCGCTTGGAGGAAGTCTTGACCTCTGATGCATGTCTGGTGGTCGGTCTCCGTGGATTATCTTCTTAATGATAGGGTTGAGAAGAGTATTGTCCACTGTGTCAGCTTTCCATTGGCCCCCACATAGGTTCATTGTGTTTGATTGATTTATGATGGCTGATTCCAGGATTTTCCTTCTGTACGGACAGGTACTCTTAAAAAGCAAAGACGACTCACTCCAGTTAATCTTGGTGCCCTAAATCCCTAAGGTGAATGAAAATCCCTGAGTTTTCATACCCATATCTAACAGATCTTTTGTGTTCGGATAATCTTTGAGATAGCGAACGGCCAGTTTGCCCAACGTACACTTTTTCACAATCCCTACATGGTACTTTGTAAACGCCGGATTCTATCTCTCTTTTATTTTGATAAACATTAATAAGGGCGCTTCCTATGGTCTTTGGATATGAAAAAAACAAAGGGGTTCTCAGTTTTGATATGATTTGTTATATTTTTAATACCTTCTATATATGGGAGTTTTATCTTATTTTTAAAATCTCTTTGGTTAGTAACATCATGATCTTTATAATATATCGTGTTGGCTTTGTTGATGGCCTTTTCTATGACATACGTCGGGTAGAATAGCTG
>NC_090756.1:58478664-58483664 GCF_036898095.1 Palaemon carinicauda
TTTTGGGTTAATAAAATTTTTGAGAATGAATGTCAATATGATATTTGGGTATTAAGATCCACAAATTCTAAGCGTTTCATATTTAAAAATGGCTCTGATCGATATTATCACGAGGAAGCAGTGGGTCGCCAGAAGTATTGGCAGCTTTAAATGTTTTTGAAATATTTCTAAAAATCATTAAAAAAGGATGGAATTTGAAATAGTGATCAGAGCTATAATGGCAACAAAACATTAGAGCCAAAGTTGCAGGATACCAACATCAATCTTTTGGAAAATAGACCGCCACTACGACGATCGGAGAGAATCCGTAGAGACGACAAAATATCCAGGTACCCGGTGGCTAGCTATTTTAACTTGCAGACTGCTCACCTCGTTTGATAATTGCCACTTATCTTTAATATGAGGTTTTAGCTTCAACAACCACTTTGGTTTTATTACTTTTATCTTGTATTTGTCATTGGATTTTAGTTTACTTTTCAAACATGGTATCACTTATTTTAATTCTTCTGCTGATAAGGCACTTTTAACGCAATTTATTTTGGATTTTAATACCCAAGATCAACAGTCATGGCATGCTGTTTTTATTTAAGTAATAAGCTGATTAGTATCAATGCAAATAAAATCATTAAGATAGAACAAAATGATTCGAAAAATATTTTCTGCATTATCTATAAAAAAAAATAAATATTTAAAGTAGAAATAAAAAAAAAGGGAAACAATAGTCATGCCATAGCTCTTTCACAGCTTGGTGAAAAAATACATGGATCCCTTTTATGGAAACGTGTGGCACAGATGGTTACAGCAAAAAAAATAAATAAATAAATAAAAATAGTCATGAGTTTAGCCCTCTCTTTCAAAGTCTGGAAAAACCAACGTAAAAGCAAAAACAATACAAATGTTCTTCTCCTCTTTCCAGAGCATCTAAATCTAATAGAATTCTAGTGGTTGTTTGTATTTTTACCATTCCTTTATTTTTTATAAAAGGGGCGTTGGATGGAAGTGGGTTATTTCCATGATTTGTTTATTGTCTGGTTAATGTTTTTTCGAGTAATTGGGTGACCTGTATACTGGATAGGTATTCTATGGATAAGTTCTTTCCATTACGCTGCAAATAGTGAAGAAAACAAAGTGCTTTGCCATCAGAACGGCTCTAGGGAAAGACTGTTTCTACCGGAACGATATATTAAAGTTTATGTCATTTCCTTTAGATGCTCTAAAATCGAGGGAAGTATTTTTTAATATATCCATTAAAGCTTGGAATTATCCTCAATCAAATTTCTATATATAAAACAGTTATGTATAAAATCTACAGAGAAAGATAATTGCCTAGTATAATTTTCATATATGAAATAGACTAAAATTGCTTCACGATTCTAAACATTTAATATTATATATCAGACTCACGTTACTTTAAAGTAATTAAATTTAATTAGTAATTAATGGAGGACTTGCCAATTCAGAAATGTATTGATTTACTCAAACTGAGAATAATACATTATAATATGAATCCCAGTAGAAAGGAAAAAACAGCTGAATTGTCAGTGTTTTAAAGATGATCCAATATAGGTTCCTCTTTAAATACAAAAGCATAGCGTTCAGTATTTTTTTTTCAGTGGGAAATGTCCAATTACATTTAAAAGACCCAGATCAGCCACGATTTTTTATATTATTAAAATAAATTCCTTTTTGAAAATTCAAAGCATTTTACAGTATATGATGTAAAGAGTATTAAGTGACAGTTGACATTAGCAATCTATTCGGATGAAATACAAAATCACAAATTCTCAATGATTTTCTACAAATATTTAATTAGTGATATAATCATCTGCTGAGTATATGAATAAACAGATTATTAAACGGTATAATTGTTTTACAAATTTATAAATCAGTTCAAAGTATGAAGAATAATTTTTCTATATACACTGAATAACAGACAGACAAATTCAAAACCAAGTAGAAATTCAAATGTTAGAAGCAATTACAGAAAATAAAAAGTTATTTTTTAAACATTACAACTAGAGATTTTGCATTCGAAATAGTGCTCCAAAGTCAAACCATTATTCTATATTCTTTGGTAGTGCCACTGGCTCTGTACCATGGTCTTCCACTGTCCTTGGGTTACAGTTCCATTGCTCGAGGGTACAGTCAGGCACATTAAAATATCTTATTTCTCTTCAGCTTGTGCTTTTTATTAGGTTATACATGAAATATTTATTTTAATGTTGCTAATGTTCCTAGAATGTTTCCATTGTGTTTGTTCATTAGTTTTTTGGTAGTTCATTTATTTGTTTCCTTTCCACAATGGGATATTTTTCTTTGTTGATCCCTTGGGCTTATAGTATCCTGCTTTTCCAAACAGGGTTGTAGTTTAGCTAGTAATAATGATAATATCGGATTTACCTACGTTATTGATGAAATAGCAATTTTTAACAATGCCTAAATATCTCGAGGATATTGCCTATTAACTGAAATTAGGATATGTTCCATCATTTCTTCATATTATTACCCGTTAGGATTTATTTATTTCGATTTGGTTTTTCATACTATTAAATTTATTTTAAGTAATATTTTCATGATCTAACTATCATTCAATTCTCTTATGCTAAAAGCAAATATTTCTAATGCTTTTCCATACGTAATATCCATTATTAGTTCTGTCCCCATGATTTAAATCCAGACTTAATGTAACATATTTTACAACATCTAATTTCAGTTAATTATAGACATGAATTATTCACATTCAGTATTTTACTAAGATATATACTCTTCCAATCTAGGTGATACTTATGTTTATTTTAAGACATCACTTGATAACAATGTTACTATGATGGCATGTTAAAGTCTTACTCTTTTCAAAGACATGCCTTTTTGAACTACCTAATCGTGAAAAGAACAAGGGACATCTAAACTTCTCTTCTCTCTCTCTCTCTCTCTCTCTCTCCTCTCTCTCTCTCTCTCTCTCAGAGCAGAGCAGATCAATTGGCTTCTCTATAGTTTCTGACCTATCTGTGGCAGATGTGGCTTCGCCGTTGTAGTAATCACCATTCTATTTTGAGCCGTGTTTTTGTAAGTTTACGGTCGGGTCTTTATGATTGTTCGAAGATATTCTCATACGTATTTTCTTATGACGTTTTTATTTTCCTTTATAAAACGTTTTCAGCGAAGACAATATCATAGTATGAATCTTTTAAGACACCTCTGTTTATATACACAACAACTGACTTCAATTAATAATATTAACCTGCCAATAGGATCTCTAATATTTTGTCAGACGTAATTAATGACATACAAATATTGGCAATTTTGTTACATATAGGTCAAAATAAAAAACTTTACTCAGAGTGATCTTTACCTTTTTTCAATTTTCCTTCTAAATTCAAAAGACTATTACAGGGAATATTTCCCATTGGAAACGTTCCTGTCTGATGATCTGCTGGCCTGGGGTTCGGGACCCGCTCAAGCTCGATAGTTTCTTGTAGCGTCTTCAACTTCACCATCCTTTTGAGCTAAAATGGGAGATTTGGGGAGCCTAGAGGTTTATCAGCCGAGTCATCAACAATTATTGCCAGGACCTCCCTGGTCCTAACTGGGATGGTAAAGGGACTAGTTCTGGTCATATGTCAGTCTCTAGAGCATTGTCACCGTCCCTTGCCTCTGCCAATCACGAGCGACCTTTAACCCTTCAATCTGTTTTTTTATTATCAAACAAGTTCTTCAGAGAAAACATAAATAAATGATTAGATTGTGTTCAGAAAAGACCTGATAATGCAAATCTCAGTTATGCCAAATAAAAATGCGGTATTTGAAAAACATTCTATCTTTACTCTCCATCAGAAAAATATAAATCTTTAATGTTTGTCGTCTATAAAAGTGACATTACCAATGCATTCGTTGATTGCTTTTTATATTCAGAGATGTTTGAACAGCTGGTTGACTAACTCTAAAGATTTTATATAGTTAATATACATGACATTGAATTTCTATCCTTTCTAAAGTAAGCTACAAACAGAATCACGTGGAAAAGTCATAGTGTAATTTTCCCTTTTCACTTTATGAGTAATATCTATAATAAGAGAAAATATGGAGTTACGTATGTAAATGATGCCTACTTATATGTAAGAAGCTATTTTACCTAACTTTGATATTCAGATTATTAATTTTTAAGTTCATCAACTTTAGTGAAACTAGATTTGTAAGTCACACGGTTTTAGAATAATCAAATAACTAATTAGCTAAAATTTAAAACAAACTAATTTTTAAGTCACTCGAGTTTAGACCAACTAATTTTTAAGTCTCCTAAATTTTAGGAAATCGTAATATTTAAGTCTTCCAATTTTATGAAAACGATTTTTTCAGTCCCTCGATTTTAGGAAACTAAATTTTAAGTTCTTCCATTTTAGGAAACTAAATTTTTAAGACTCTCAATTTAGGAAAAATAGATTTTCAAGTCCTTCAATCGAGGAAAACTATATTTTTGACTCCCTCCATTTTTAGGAAAACAAAATTTCTATGTCACTAAATTATAGTGAAGCTAAATATGTTAAGTCCCTCAATTATTCTGAAACTAAATTCTTAAGGCCATCAATTTTAGAAAAAAAACTAAATTTTCAGGTTCCTTAATTTTAGGAAAACTAAATTATATACACCCCTCAATTTTCGGAAAGCTACATAATAAGGTCTCTCAATATTACGAAAACTAAATTTCTAAGTAGCTAAATTTTACGGAAACTATAAATTTTAAAGTCCCTGAATTTTACGAAACCTTCTTGTACATTGGGGATAGGGATACCACCTTTTTATTTACCTGATCATGCAATTTTTCAACATCAACCACTTTTTGAATTTCCTCCTAATTTTCCAAAGTATCATCATAGCATTAACTTATCCAGTTCCATCTTCTTTCTTCGGATTCAATATGAAGTCATGTTGATGCAAATCTCGATAATAGCACTTGATGCTAATCTAAAACCACTTATAACAGGATTCATAATAATACTTTA
>NC_090756.1:58486164-58488469 GCF_036898095.1 Palaemon carinicauda
CTCATGGACACGTCACAGTTTTTTTTTTAACTGTGGTAGCAATATAGTATGCTCGTAAGATATTTGCTCCTGCCATATTGTCATAATTTCCCCCCGTTATGTTTTTTTTGGGGGGGTTTCTTTTATTATATGTGGTCCAAAAGATATTAGATGTGAGAAAATAGCTTAGGTAATTGTTTTAAAGAAAGTTAGTCATCCCACGAAAGAAACTCTGTAGTTATTGATGATATCAGACAACAGTGATGCTTTTGTACAGGCGCGCTATTGAAGATGTGATCTGGTCCACACCGAAAGTAAAGGCATGTTTAGGGAGGCCTAAAAAGACCAATTGAAGTGTGGAGTTGTTTATAAAGTGATCCTTGCGAGAACAATACTCGTCTTTAAGGCGAAATTACCGGAAAAAATAATAATATCGTAGTGTTCTGGGGAATGTTCGGTTTGTGCTGTTTCTGATTACATCCTTCAGTCTAGATACTCCAGTCATCGAGCTCCAAGGAAGATTCTGCTAACAAAGAATCAATATTAAGAAAAGCTTTAATTCGCTGAAAAATTTCGTTCTCTGTTCAGACAAACATATTTTCTCTGTGCCATTTAATCCAGAGATGCTCTGGAAGTGACCCAAGGCTCAAGAATTGTTGATGGTATGGGCCTGATTTTTAAGCGAGAGGGTTTGGCAAGTTAATTGGGCTTCCTGAAAACTTGAGAGTGAAGCATTGTAATTATGTAGGTATATTAACTGTAATTTAGGGAATAGTTTAGAGGCCACGGGGTCAGAATTTTTCAACAGACGGAGCACCGGCTAAAACGGCAAAGGTAGTTAGAGAGTTGCAAGAATCTTGTAAGGTGAAGTATATTGAAGACTGGCCAGGAAATAGCCCAGAAATATACCCCCATAGAAAACTTGTGGAAGATCGTGAAACCTTATCTTCAGAGGAAACATGTGAGCTCGCTAACCCCGTCTTAGGGGTTGAAATCCGCCAGTCTTAGGAGAGCATAAGTCTGAGACCTGGAAACCCATTAGTTTATCTTCTCTCAAAACGTCTCGGAAAGGTCAAGAAGAGGAAAGGCAACCAAACGAAGTGCTAAAGGTAAGGATGGTTTCATTTTATTCATGTGTAATTACGAAAGTACTGTTGGGCGATGGTTTTAATACTTTTTGCGTGCACTTTATACTTCACATAATCCGAACAGGGTAGTCTTTCTGTTGTCAAAAGAAAATGATGAGCCATAATAACATTAATCTAATAGTTTAGCTTTTTAAAAAAAGTACATCAAGTGATGTTGATAATATTATAATCTTGCATTCATCTATTAACACATTTCTTTAAAGCCACTCAAAATCAGAAAAAGAAATTGAATTTGGATGCCATCTATTAAAATTTCTTCATTTGTCAATATTTCACTGATTGTATGACTGCTATGAAATGTACTACGACGGAAAACTCCAACTTTAAAAGGGTCATAGATTGCAATTCTCTCTGTACCAAGAGAGGCAATAATCTTGAAATATCAAGTCTTAACCAGGTGGAAAATTATTGACTGGAAAAATAAAGATACATGAGACTGGTGATATAAGTTCTGTCCTATTTGCTTATGGATATGAAGGAACGGGATATAATACACATTTTTGCTGTTGAGTTATTATTATTATTATTATTATTATTTATTATTATTATTATTATTATTATTATTATTATATTATTATTATTATTATTATTATTATTATATTATTATAAGTATCAAGAGCTATTCATATTGAACAAGCGTAGATTTTATGGCTTGAAAAAATTAGATTATCTGAATATAATGCGTGGTTTCAAAAACAAAAAAGAAAAAAAATACAGAGATAGGTTTTAAAAGTGATCATCAAGTTTTAGGTAACGGATAACATCCGGCAACATAATTTGCAGAACTTTGTAAAAACAGTAATTTAGTTCATTGTAAAATCCTCGTCCTGTCATTTTGTTTGAAAAATGCATTACACACATACATGTATATACATAAATACATATATATATATATATATATACATATATAACCTATATATATATATATATATATACATATATATATTTATATATAATATATATATCTATACATACATATATATATATATATATTATATATATATATAATATATATATATATATATATATAAAGATAATATATATATATATATATATATATTTATATATATATATATATATATATACATACATATTATATAATGCAGAAAAACCACAGGGAAAAGGAAAATACGAAATATACGCTTGAGTCCTGACTAGTTTCGTGATACTTCCCTCAG
>NC_090756.1:58491469-58493969 GCF_036898095.1 Palaemon carinicauda
TCGCCGTGTTGGAGCTCGGAATTAACTCTCTCAACTTCGATTGATATTTCACGATTGTTTTCATTATTCAATGAATAATTTGCAATACAATTTTGTAAACGGAATACATTGCAATTAGGTTTTGATGATTTAGTTAATATATTCATTGTCTATTTCTGCTTATTTATGTTTTTTTTGTATAAATTACCATGTGCAATATTTGATAGATGGCCGATCTTAGACAGATGGTATCGACATCAATAATTTTTCACGGTATATTTTGGGTTATTATTATTATTAATAATAATATTATTATTATTGTTATTATTATTATTATTATTATTATTATTATTATTATTATTATTATTATTATTAACTAAGCTACAATGTAAGTTGGAAAAGCAAGATGCTATAATCCCATAGGGCTCCTACATGGAAAAAATACCTCAGTGAGAAAAGGAAACAAGGAAATAAATAAACAGCAGGAGTAGTAATGAGCAATTTAGATAAGATATCTTAAGAACAGTAACAACATTAGAATAATTCTCTCGTTTATAAAATATAAAATTGAGATTAATGTCAGCCTGTTCAACATAAAAAACATTTGCTGTGAGTTTAAACCTTTGAAATATCAATCAATCTCTTCCATCTAATAATTTTTCTTATAAACACAAAGATAATTATGGCAAAATAAGAAACTGAGGTTTTACAGTTAATACCAGTCGGTCCAAATCTATGTTGAGTAAAAATATATCTCTATATTATTTTCTAATGTTTTTAATGTTTAGTTTTCCTGATTTTGTATGGAAAGGTAGCTATGAAAGATGTAATAATGATAAAAATAATATTAACAAAAACTAAAATCATTTACTCCCAAAACATTCTTAAAATATCTTATTTAGACTTGTTTATTACTTTTTTTTGTAGTTTGTTTATTTTTTAATTTAATATTGTAATTGGGGCCCTTGGGGTTACAGCATCCTGCCTTCCCGATTAGGGCTGTAGCTTAGCTACTACTACTACTACTACTACTACTACTACTACTACTACTACTACTACTACTACTAATAATAATAATAATAATAATAATAATAATATTAGAAATGATAATAATAATAATAGCCTCAGATAATTATTGCATAATTTTCCATGATTTTACATATCTGATTTTATTGTTGTTATGCTATATTTATAAATATTAAATATGCGAATGTAACCACCCCCCCCCACCCCCCCCCCCCCAAAAAAAAAAAATAAGAAGAAAAACTTATCCCAAAATTCTTACTTTGATATTTTCCTATCTTATATTTACCTATTTATATATATTATACGTTTCTACTTTCTTAATATATTAAATAATGTCATTTTAATGAACAACCATAGACTCTAACCATTGTCATTAACATAAATAATACGAAGAGAAACGAATCTCCTTAAGCACTCTAAACCCATGAGAAAGGTCAATAAGGCAGTAAAGAAATAATAACGGAAATCAGAGTTTTTCTTTTCAAAGGTTGGTTTTTTGGGAAGATTTCTTTGAAAAGGCATCTTTTCTGTACATGAGAGGCTGAGATACTCAGATGTTATCTGTTATCTCTTGTTTGAGGATTGGTTTCATATTAGGATCATCCTATTGTTTAGAGCTTATGTGAAAATATGGAGTAATAATAAACAAATAAATAGTTCTTTTCATGCTTCTTATTATCTTCTTGGAGATATCAAATTTTGTTATCTTTTATCTACCAGGAAATAAGAAAGTCCTTTTCTAATCTTCATTATTTATTTTATTTATCTATCTATTCATACATTCACCTGTTTATTAACTTATTAACTCGTTTACTAATTCATATGATAAAAAAAAAAACTTCACCTAAGTAATAATTAGAAAATACGTCTGCCAAATAGGGGAAAACGGGATCACAGGATGAATTCTAAACCTTGGAAAAAGAGGTAAAACTTTATTGGTTTCTTTAGTAGCCTCTGAAATGTTTCTTTTTTTTTTAATATATTTTTCTCCTGGCTGGTTCAAAAATAATTATTTCCATTTGCATATTTATTACCGTCATAATATAATATGTATTATATGAGATTATCATGTAAGATGTCTCAAATATAGGCTCAGGGCATTAAGCTTCAAAAAATGTATTATTAAAAAACATAATAGTATATAAGATTTAAAAGAAATATTAACATTTCTTTAAGGTTATTGTGGCCTATTAGTAACGTCTCAGGCTGGTGATCGCCAGACTGTGGTTCGAGTACCGCTCATACTCGTTAGTTCCTTCAGTGTCTGCAACCTCACCAACCTTATGCGCTAAGGATGAGGGGAGGAAACGTTGGGGAACCTATAGGTCTTCCTGCCTTGTCATCAGCAGCCATTGCCGGACTGTCCCTGGTGCTAGCTTGGGTGGAGAGTGGGCTTGGAGGATCATCATATGTCACTGTCCCTTACTTCCGCTATTCATTAGTGACCTTTAAATTCACTAAAGTATTGTTTGTAAAAGTCCACAAATAAATTTTC
>NC_090756.1:58498969-58501469 GCF_036898095.1 Palaemon carinicauda
CTCTATCGGCTTGAGCCCGAGTAGAGCATCCACTGACACATTGCCGATCGATTGCACATGAACTGCTGACAGGTGTCATCCCTTTAGGTAAGGGATGGTTAACGTCACTTAGACTGTACTAGACGTTCTATAGCATTGTCGATTCTGACGTCTCATTATGCTTTGGTGTCCCAGATCAGCCTTAGAAGGTCTGATCTACGTGAAGAGAGTCTCCCAAACCATGACAGGACAAACATGGTCTTGGGACTTTTGGCCTTTGACCCCTGTTAGGGAACCGATTAAGGAAGGACCGATATCAGTCTTTTTAGTCCTCTTTGAGCATTTGATGCGTATCTTCTCCAGACTCTTAACGCATCTTTCAACTGTGCTCTTGGCAATGGGTCTGTCACTATTGCGAACTGGAGAGAGTTCAGAACTCCTCCCTGTTAGCGTCTTGGAATCTTGACTGATTACCATAGTCTCTTGACTGACCCTGCAATCTCCTTTTACATTCCCTAGTGAAAGGAGAGTTGGTGTGACCATGGGTTTCAATGGTTTTTCAACCATTGAAGCCTTTGAGCTGGAGAGAATCGAGACTTCTTGAAGCTTATCTTGCATCCCCGATGTTCCGGGAACCAGATCACATCCCTGGATGCTCATAGACCAGCCACTACGGGTGCTGCCCGCCCCAGCCTTTCGTCCAGGTACATTGTTGCCTGAACCATTTTTAGGCTTGGTTTTTGTGCGACTGTGTCTGCTAATCCCGTCAATATACATAGGACTATGTTCAGTCCGACAAGTATGTTTCCTAGGATCTACTTTATCCTCTGTAACTTGAATCCTAGGTAGGAGGGGAGGGAGTGACTGACTGGAAATTACCAATAGACATCTTTCAGGTCTGACAAGATTGCGAAGACCCCTTTTTGAAACAGGGTCCTTATGTTCAGAAGGATTACCATTCTGAACTTGCGGGTTTATTTGAACTTGTTGAGTGGCGACAAGTCCAGAATGACTGAGTTTTCATGAGTCCTTTTCAAGAACACAAAACAGCCTTCTCTAGAATTCGATGGACTATAATTTCCTTACCACCTGTATGCTCTAGAGCTGTAAGGTATACTCTTCCAGGAGGGTTTTGGAGTGTAGAAAGAGTTGAGGAAATGATGGTGGAGGTATGTGTATCACCCATCTTAGTCCCATCATGATTAGGCCTTGGAACCAAGGATAGAAGGTCCAGCGATCCTGAAGGAACCTCCCTCTTACCAGAAGCGTCTCTTTGCTTCATCTGATCAGTAGGTTTACTTATTCGATTGCTTGCCTGTGGCACCACAGTCACTGCAACTGTGGGATGTTGTTGAACAGCCCAAGGGATATTTCCAGACTTTTCCGTCTTCCTTTTAGGTTGGGGACCCACAACCGTGGAAGAGTTTCTCTTTGAAAAGATGCCCCACTTTTGGAGAAGTCCTATGTTCTCTGTGGTGGCCTTCTTAACCCATTACAGCCTAGCGTTTGGAAAGAGGTCTCTACCCCAGATCTTGGAAGATCTCAGCTTCCTGGTTTCGTGTTTCACTGTTGTGGCAGCGAACAAAAACTCCCTACAGGCTCTCCTGGCCTTCATAAAGACATAAAGGTCTTTTACTAAGGTGGCCATATGCATTTTGGCTAAGACCATTAGCATGTCTGGGGTACTTTCATAGGTTGAACACAACTCTCTGCAGTTTTGAAGAGATAGGGAGGCTGCAAGTCTCTCCTTTGTCTCTTGTTCATTATACAAAAGAAACTCGGATAGTTTAGGGAGATTCTCGCTAAACTGTCAACTGGCGACATCTGCGTCTAGTCCTCCTACTGAAAATGTTACGTGGACTTCTTTCCAATCCTTCTCCTGCCTGGGAAAGGCTAGTGACAGAGGCTTGCACTCCTCCAGTGTAGGACATGGTCTACATGCCCCCACTGCCTTGGCAACAGATTTAAATGCCTTCTACGTAAAGGGGAAGGATATTGAAGCAGGAGCAAGAAAGGATGAATGTCTATTACCTAGTGTGAATACTTTCGACTCCGAGTAACCTGCTTTTCTCAGGCTATTTGGCAAGATAGCCTGTGCCTTATCATAGTCGAGAACCATGACCTCCTTCAGTTCGGTATCTTTTCTTGACGTTGGTTCATGTCTCAGTCGAATGAAGTAATTAGGGAAAGCGTCAAAGTTTGGCCAAAATTGGATTTTGTCCAAAGGAACCGCACCCATCTTCTCCGAGATGTAGAGTTTGCAGTTTAAAATCGGCATATGCTCCGCAAACCTCCAGGGATTGGTTTTGGAGCATGTTGGAAGGTCTTGTTCTCTGGGTCGTTTGTATGACCCCTTTTCGTCTTGTTTGCGAAGATTTTCTATTAGACCTCTCATTTGGCCCCATAATTTGTCCATTCCATCTAATAGAGGGGTAGGGGGTGAAGATGTCGAAGTTAATGGCTTTAGAGCTGGCACAGAAGGAAACAATTCCGACACGACATTACCCCCCTCTTCCCATGG